>NC_133489.1:460542-553792 GCF_025370935.1 Choristoneura fumiferana
ATTAAAATTTACTCGTAACTCTTTACATAAAAATAACAGTGTTTTCATCATAACCACCATAACGACCCGGGTTCCTGATTAAATACTTGTGAATAGCAAAAGGGAACTCTTTACATTTACAACGTAAACACAAATTCGTAATCGGGTTCCATCTTGACGGGTCGTTGTAGGGTCGCGGTATCGACCGGGTCGCTGTTGAGTAGACCCGGGATTACTTGCCGGACCGGTTTTGAATCCTAAAACCGGTTTTGGGAAAATTTAGGGGAATTTGTCACAGTAACTTTGGGCATTGGAAGTTGACGAAAATAGGATGATACTTGGACAGTTTTTTTCCACATAAAACTGACCGTGATTGTAGTATAGTTTCAGAATTGCGTAGTACCTTTTGCAGTGTTAGAAATAGAAAATGTTTATTCGCTTTTTACAAAAATACATTAGATGTACAACTAAACAAATTTTTGTGAAATCACGAAGCGGTCCAAGCTCATCATAGTGTTGACCGTGTAGGCCAACGCTGGTCTAAAAAAGACTGGCTGGTTAAAATACGATTACATTTTGTACTATATCATCGCATTGAACAATACGGAAAGAAAGAAAAATATTGCGCGAAGTATCTCTACTGCTGATGCTTTGCGTAAAATAAGTATTTTACCTCAGGTCTTAAAATTCCTCGCCTAGCAAATTAAACCCGGTACGGTACCGGCAAGATTTAACTGGTTTTAGTTCCTCTCTACTCTCAGATCCAAGCCCCTGATTTTTATCAGCCCTACGCGGCTCGGAGATGCCCTATCTCGCGGCGGAGATTTAAACTAATTAACATGTTCGGTGATTCGTTTGAAACACGTTACTTTCTACTTATGGTGACTGTGGCTTTTGTCACAATTTTTTCTGGGATTTCAAGAAGGAGGCGGTTCTCAATTTCAGTTGTATTTTTTAATATCATTTTGGTCTGGTCTGATCTTGTCGTTATAAACCGATTTTTTTTTGTTTGGGAGGATATAATATTTCTCGCTTGTTGCGATAAGTATGGTTACAGAGAAAAATACTGAGGTAGGGTTATCGAGACTCCAAATGGAATACTTTAAGGGAAAGAAAGGCCTAAAGGTGAGACGTTGCTTGTGCGTGCATTATTGCATGGGTATGTTTATGATGACGATAGAACATATTTTTTGTAAAACGTAAATTGGACCAGACAAAGTGCATGAAATTGAACTAACAAAATTTTCCCTAAACCAAACACATCAAGTTGTAGGTATAAATGTTAGCAAATAAACGCCTCCGTCTTTTGAAATTGGTTGAAAAGAGACAAGAAAGAACAAAAACAATCTCTCTCAAAATAACCTTCGCAAAATCACCTTCCATCCGAATAAAGCTGATAAAAACTAAGTTGGCACATATCGTAAAAAGAATCGCTTGCCACATATTGGCGCGAAATAAATATTCGAAGCATCGGAGCGACAGCCAACCGACCCCGACGCGGCAAGAAACTATTATTCAGCTTTTATTCAAACATATTTAGATTTCTATTTAAAAACAGCGCTCCGTGTATTTTTGGGGACCAATTTTAACACACTGAAAAGTACAGCGCGAAATTTACGCTCGTGTTAAGCTTTTTGACCGTTTACATTTACAAAATTCTTGTTTCAAGGAAAAATCTACCATCTTGGATTCCTATCCTACTAAATGCGAAAGATTGTACTTAAGTGTGTTTGTACAACTCCTTCATGCTGAAACTGGTGTGCGGATTTGAATGACATTTGGTTTGTTTATAGTTGAACATCTCAAATAGGTAGCACACAGTGTGCGAAATATCGTTTCTCGTTTTCATCCTAACGTGTTTTTTCTGTGTATCGAATATGTGTAAATAAATGTCTCTCTCTCTCTCTCTTCTTTTAAACTTTCGTGATTTTCACTCATAGTCAAAATACCACAAATGGGACTTATCACACTCCCTCTACCTCTACTCGTGACCACGGCCACTGTAATGTGGTTGAAACGTTGAGGTAAATATTACTCGTGTAATTTAGCGTGATAAGTCCCGTTGGTGGTATTTTCACTATTGTGTTTCTCGTTTATTCTTCTCACTCCCATTCAAAACTTATATATCTTTGTAAGATATTATTTGAAGTGTATTAGTTTCTTCTTATACCAAATAACAGCTTTTATACAGCTACTACAGCTCTTGTATTGCTTTGCAGCTACTATTATACAGCTCTAAAATGCAAAAAAGCTGTATAAGGTGGGCCCCTTTTTGCACTCAATATGCAGCTTTAAATATAAAATGAACTCAAATACAGCTTTCATACAGCTCGTAACGCTACTTGGGAGGCTACATGCTACCCCTATGTTTTCATGGGATCGTGATAAAAACCCCAAAACTTCAACAGCTACGGTTAGGGCCACGATGTGATTTTAGGGAATTTCTAGGGTTTTTTTTTCGAAAATCCCGAATTTCAATTCAAAAGCTTGACCTAATGGTTAACACGTGAATAATCATGAGTAAAAGCTAGTCTATTAACAATTGAAAACAAGGATAGCAAAGAAATGGCACGCTACAAAATAATTCGGCCACAACTATTATAAGGACCGTTTCTTCAACGGCACTACTAAAATTTCCTTATTTCTGTGCATTTGAGTTTCACTGCAAGATTATAAGTATATTTAATAAATACTTGTCCGAAAGTAGTTGTGATGCACCAGATACATGTCCCTACTGTGTCAGTGACCTACTGTTGTGTTAAATACTTGTGATGTATAGATATCATTTAATAATATTGAAAATCTGTTTAAAAAAAAATATACCTCGTTGAGTTTCTTGCCGGATTCTTCTCAACAGAGGTTTCCCCGAACCGGTGGTAGTTTTTTTTAACTTTCATAAGTACTTGTTATAGCCTAAATTGAATAAAGATATTTTGACTTTGACTTTGACATGAGTTTTAACGGAGGCATCACACATGATTATCACATCAAAGCCAGCTTAACCGCATTAAACTGGCTTTACTAGTTTCGCACCAATGTCAAAGGAGGCAGTATATCCAACAAAATGCCTCATGAACAAACACCGCAAGTACCTCCCTCCACAAAAGCGTTAACCGAATATATTTCGCCGCATCCGCACTGTTTAATCTGGCCGCGTAATGAAAAACTCGACAAAGGGCCTACGGCTTTTACTTCGGACAATGCCGCCATATTTATGATGTTCGACGCGAGTTTACTTTTGGAGTGATATTGTGCGCGGCTGTACTTGTCTTCACGTTTGGGAGGATTATTTTGGTGTAAGGTCCGTTGTGTTATGAAGTTGGTGGAGTTATTCCTTTGTGGTTGTTTACTAAAGTGAGAGACTTAAAAGTATGATTCCAAAGACACGCACACAGATACAGACAGAGTAGATTCAAGACATCAGTTACACGCTATTTTTGGGCTCAATTAAGTCCATTATTGTGCTCAGAATAACGAGAGAATTAACGTGTTTTATGTTGGTATACTCACGGAGTCCATACCAAATTTCGTCATGATCGGCTTTGATATTTTAAGTTTGCTTTAAGCGTGAAATACTTCGTCAGAGACAGACAGACAAGCAATTTTTCGGGATACCTACCTACTATCCTACGTTTTCAGTGTCTCAAGCTGTCATCGCACTAAGTTTCATCAAACTAAAATGGGGAGTGATGTGAGCGAAGAATGTGTTGCGAAGAATTGTGGTGCGAATAAACATCATCATCATCATCTCAGCCGTAGGTCGTCTACTGTTGGAAATAGGCCTCCCGCATAGACCTCCAGTTGCTTCTGTTGGCAGCGGCCTGCATCCACCGTGAACCCGCGTCTGTAACCATGTCATCCGTCCATCTTTAGTGGACGTCCTACACCGCGCTTGCCGATCCGTGGTCTCCGCTCGAGAACCTTTCGGCCCCAACGGCCATCTGTTCTCCGTGCTTGCCATCTGTTCTCCTGCCCATTGCCACTTCAACGAGCTAATCCTTAACCCCAAGCATAGCTCTCTGCATAGTTCGCTGAGCAACTCTGAGCCTATTTATAAGCCCTATACAGAAACACCACGTCTCGGATCCATATGCGGTGCGAAGAATGTGTGGCGAGAAATGTGTTTCAAGGGATGTATTGCTAAGTACTCTGTCACTAGTAGCGGCCAGTAATAGGTGCGCTCCGCTCTCTCCTCACCGCACCCGCTCGTACGGTCGGTTCCCTAACTTTTGTATCCACTTTCATACTAGTTGCTTAGAAAAGTGGATACTTATGTTAGGACTGTACCTGAGATAGCCCGCAACACATCCTTACATCGCTACCTTGTATATCTCTGGTGGAAACTGTCACAACGTTCCATTCGCTACACATCCAAATTCAAATTTTATTGCATTTCACGTTGTAGGTACATAGTTCTTAAAAGACAAAACGTGAACCCTGTAAGGGCACAGCAATGACACAGCAATCGTAGTACATGTATAATTTTAATAACAATTAATAATACAGTCCTGGCCGGTCCTCGCAGTAAAAGTAATAATAATAATTAAATAGAAATGGAAATGACAGAAGTTAATTTTCATTTAGGAATGAAAAATATTTTAGGCGACGTTTAAATGTATTCATGTTTGTTTCCTCTTTTCTTTTTTGGGTATCTTGTTCAATATTTTAATTGACATTGCAAAGGGACCAGCGTGAAACATTTTTAACATCCTCGCCCCGCTTAGCTACCTCGCCCTTTTCTGCTGGAAACACGCCCTAAACGTGAAAAGATAACAGACATTCAGAGTAACTTTCGCATTTGTATAAGAACGAGTATGGAGTACTGGCTACCAACGAGATGGGCGGATGACCTGGTTAAAGTCGCGGGTTCACGGTGGACGCAAGCCGCTTCCAACCGAGGCGACTGGAGGTCTATGGGCTTAGATGATGATAACTGGTGACGTTATAAGTACTTTATGACAAACACTGACAGTCTTTTTTCAGGTCACCAATCGTCAACAGCCTGGATTAATTTGTTTCCCGCAGAGATAGATGGCGCGCGCGTCGCTCCGCGGCGGGGACAAATCGGTCACTTATCTGCCAGATATGTCGGCGCTGTTTTTGTTAACCCTTTGGCTAAGGCGTGGATAAATGATATTGTCTGGGGACTGTCGCGCATCGCTGGACACGGTAGCTTTTTTGCTGACTGTTATTGATGATTTTTAGGGCTCCGTTTTTTGGGTTCCTTAGTCTAAGAAAAAAGAAAGAGTGTTTATTCGGGCAAATAAAGTAACTAAATAAAATATCAAGGTACACAATAACGAAACTTTAAAAAACTACCGTAGCCAAATGATTATTTTTAAAAGCTTTTATTTAACTTGCAATGAATAACGTCTAATGTATGTATGTGCGGGTCAAATCTTGCAAGTTTAATTTGACCCACTTTCAGTGGTCGGATTGACTTGAAATTTGCATACAGTGATATCCTGGTGGTCCAGCCAGGATCGTCTCTGCATGACGGAACTCCTCATCGGTAAATGGCATCGACTTGAAATTTGGTACGGAAATCAAGTATGACAATGCAAATACAGTCACAAAAAGTACAGTCAGCAAAAAAAGCTTGCATTAAAAATGTTTTTTTTAACAATAAACTTTTTTTCTTTACTGAAACTATCATCGCTTGTATTTATTCGGGTTTTACTGCAAGATAAATTTAATTATCTTCTGATATCAAAAACTGGTTATGAGGGATCATAGATATGACTTTGAGGGAAGCATAAAGTGATTAAAGCGAGCAGTATATCCAACAAAAAAAAAGTCGGTTAATACTAAGATAAATAAGGGCTAAAGCCTGAATAAAGGTTTAATTATTATTTAAAATTCGTTTATCGCTATCCCGCGGAAACTGTGCAGTTTTCCGGGATGAAAACTACGTCCTATCCTATGTCCTTCCCAGGGTATTAAACTGTCTACACATAAATCAGCTTTTTAAGCATGAAGAGTTAACAATCAGACACCATGCAGGTTTTGCCCGCGACTCTGTTTACGAAAAATTCGGTTATTGCTATCCCGCGGGAACTATGTTATTTAATAAAAAATAATTGATTACTCTATTGTTTACTTTGTAATTTTCTCTCTGTGTACCTGTGTGTTGTGTCTGTGTGTGTAGCAAGCAGAGAGTCGTGGGTTCAAACCGCGGCTCGCACCTCTGAGTTTTTCGAAATTCATGTACGGAATTACATTTGAAATTTACCACGAGCTTTGCGTTGAAGGAAAACATCGTGAGGAAACCTGCACAACCTGCGAAGCGATTCAATGGTGCGTGCGAAGTTCCCAATCCGCACTGGGCCCGCGTGGGAACTATGGCCCAAGCCCTCTTGTTCTGAGGGGAGGCCTGTGCCCAGCAGTGGGACGTATATAGGCTGGGATGATGATGATGATGTACCTGTTTTCTGTATCGCTTACTATTTCTGGTGTACAATAAAGAGTCATTGTACTGTATTGTATTTATTTATAGTTTAGTATTTATTTTTAGTAAGGATAGATTTGCTATCTCTGTCTATTTGCCTATCCATCTGCAGCTCAATTTAGATACTGTTAGTACCAGAGTGCTTGCAAAGCAACGATGTTCTTGTATGTGTGTAGCTTTTTAGCCAGATAGACGGCTCGCGCTTTTGGCTCGCTTTACTTTTCTATTTTATAGTCCACTTACTGTAATAAGCCCCGAAGTGTCTTACAGCGTTTGTATACATTCGAGATACCCCAATGCTTTCACGTTTCCCTGCATTATAATTTATTCAAGCTTTTTCCCAAAACGCAAGCTCGAGTCATGGAGAGCGGGACAACATTATCAGCTTTTAGAGTTTATGCTAATTAGGAAAGAGACAACAACATTTCTCTTTGTATGTTAATGTTCAAGGCATTTATTGTGAGAGATCTCAGGACACCGAAAAGGGCAATTTATTGTAAGCCGACTTTGAAAAGGATATTAATGTGATGCTGTAGCTTTAGTGAGAGTTAATGCTGGCCTTTGCTGTCTGAACATAGTACACGCAAGCACAGTATATATATATACTGTGACGCAAGTGACCCAGTTAAATATTGTTGCTGTTTGTGAGACATTATATCAAACAGCAGTGCATTAATAGAAACTGCCTGCTAATTAATTTTACCATACTAAGGGGCTGTTTCACCATCCATTGATTAGTGTTAACTGACGGTTACATGTGATAATAATAATAATAATAAAACTTTATTTCAGACGTTATTACATCCATATTTAATAGTGTTAGTAATTCTTAATCTATGTTACTTTATCGCCTACTTAAATCTAAATCGCGCTACAGCCTTTATTTGACCAACCCAGTACGCCACAATGGGGCAATCGTACCTATCAGCTATGACACTCAGGATGCTGTAAGTACTCCTCCTGAGTCTGCCCAGCAACGAGACGATCTTCTTACGCATGAGCGCATGAAAACCGTCCGTGCGAGCCTCTGCAAACATCAGCGATGCACTGCACCACCTGGGCAGTCCCAACAGCAACCTGAATGCATTATTATATTGCACACCGATAATGCCGGTGATGCCGTCTCTATTTGTTTTGTTCGAATAGACGGAGACGGCATCACATTTAACCATCGGTTAACGCTAATCAATGGATGGTGTAACAATCACTTAGTATAAGTTCATAGTAATAATCGGCTAGTGTCTAAAAAAGCCTACAGGCACTTAGTTAGATTATAAAAAAATATTCGACCTGTATTTTTTCTTTTGTCATTTTTTTTATATAACTTATAATGTGTCCCACTGCAGGGCAAAAGCATTCCTTTCTTATTCCGCTCGTCTCTATTCTTGGCCAGCTCTTGCCAATCTGACCGGAATCGGTCCAAATCGTTCCGCCATCTCCTCCTAGGTCTGCCTCGGCTCCGGTGCCCGTTGCATGGAACCCAATCGGTGATTACTTTGGCCCAGCGATCCGGATGCATGCGGCAGACGTGTCCCGCCCAGTCCCATTTTAATTTGGTGGTCTTCATTCCCACATCGACCATTTGAGTTCTGGAGCGCAGATCAGTGTTTCTGATTCTATTAGATATTCAAACACCTATAATACAGCGCTCCATAGATCGCTGGCACATCTTGAGTCTAGATTTTTGAGCCTCATTCAATGACCAGGTCTGAGCGCTGTAGGTTAGCCCTTGGAGTGGCAAGCGTCCGGGTCCCGGCACACCCTTGTTTGGCAGGCGACCGGCTCCGGCACGCTGTCAAAAACCCTTGAGTGGCAAGCGACCGGCTCCCGTCGTTGGCGGGTGACGTATTTCACTAACAAATATAAACTGGTAGACCTATATCTCGCTTGCTTATTCTTGCAGAATGCGTTCATAAATAGACAAGGATGGCATTTATTAACGGCCGCGACAACACTACGAAAGAAATTTCGTTCTTATCGTTTACTCAAGTTTCACTGTGTGGCCGCAGCCGTGCGCTGGTATTTTTGGAAACCTCGTATTATACTATTATTTGATATTGAAAGACAATAAAAGGGCTTTGTTTCGTAAATAAATTAATATTTACGAAATAAATCAGTGTTTCCTACAGTTAATTGTTTATTTTGTAATTATAGTTATTTAATACATGACTGAGAAAAATTTGGTTATCAGATATTTGATAATGAATAATAAAGTTCACAGAAATTGAAGGTCATTCATTGTTATTTAATTAGATATGCCATTTTATGCTAAACTATCACTGTAAGGCTTATCTATAAAATTAAAGTAGTTTTTTTTGGTGATATTTTAATAAAATTCGCGAATTCGCGAAATTAATTCGTAGGTGTCACTGCAGTCAAGAAAGATTTTTTCAAAATGGCCGCGCCGCTTGACAGTAAATTTTAAATATGGCGCTGCCATTCCACAGGTTAGGACGTAGGTTATCAATTAACCAAAATATTATCAAGCAAGCAATCAAGCAATCAAGCAAGCAAGCTTTGCTAAGCTTACTTTGGGACTAGGTCAATTGGTGTGAATTGTCCCGTGATATTTATTTATTTATTATGGATTATGTATGGATGTTAACTAAGGTGTGGTCACCCCCCCCCCACTCGCAAGCTTTGACCCGCTTCATCTATGTAATTTTTTGTCTGATTGACAGAAGAAAGATTGCAGGTGGTAGGACCTTGTGCAAGATCCGCCCGGATTGCTACCACCATCTTGCTCGCTAATCCTGCCGTGAAGCAGCAGTGCTTGCACTGTTGTGTTTCGGCGTGGAGAGTAAGACAGCCGGTGAAATAACTGGCACTTGAGGTATTCCATCTTAGGCCTCTAGGTTGGCAACGCATCTGCAATACCCTGGTGTTGCAGTTGTCTATGGGCGGTGGTGATCTCTTACCATCAGGAGACTCACTTGCTCGTTTGCCATCCAGTCGAATAAAAAAAAAAAAAAAAGAAAATACGTGTTTAGACGACGGGATGGCCAAGTGGTTAGAGAACCTGACTACGAAGCTCAGGGACAAGACCAGAACCTCAGGGTTCGATTCCCGGCCAGGGCAGATAGTTGTATGAATAATACGAAGGTTTGTTCTCGGGTCTTAGTTGTTTAATATGTGTTTAAGTACGTATTTATCTATATAAGTATGTTTATCCGTTGACTGGTATCCATAGTAGCTTTGCTTCGTTTGGGACTAGGTCAATTGGTGTCAAGTGTCCCATGATATGTTTTTATTTTATTAAACACGCTTTACCTATACTATTCGATGTTATTATTATTATTATTTTCTCTCCATCTAATGTATTTTTATGTGTATCGAATATGTGTAAATAAATGTTCTCTCTCTCTCTCTCTCTCTCTCTCTCTAATATTTTATTATAATCTAACTGACGGGTTACATAGAATAGGTATTATTCTTTTTGACCTACTACCTAGCAAGCTACCCAATTGTTAAAGATGAAATTGTCAAATTTATGAACTTGAACTTGACCAGTGACATGACATAAGAGAGACAAAAATTAGCTCGCCTTCTCTTTGGCCTTCTGTTTCTAAATATGAAATTAAGAACGCTTTAGTTATGAACTTTGAAAAAGTGTCAAACAAATAAAAACGTTTACACTGATTTACCGCGCATAAATAATATTTCTTTATTATTGATTATCTCTTAAACAATAAAAGTTAGATCAATATAGTCTCTTGGATAAATTAATTTTATTCGACCTGTTGAATGTACCCTTAAAGTTAACAGAAATAAAAAAAATGAAACTTTTTGTATTATTAGTTGTTGCCTTTGCGCACTATTTTGTTTACTTTCCGTAGAAACTTTACACTTTCCTGCGATACAAGTTCATTTCAAATAGTATATCTTTCTAATAGTGAAAGATATTTTTTAGAATCTGTTTTACATGTCCAAAGATTTAAGACCTCTTTACTTTAATGATTTTTTTATTGACATTGTTAGCAAAAATACTATTAATTCGAATTTCCGATCAGACACGAACAATCAACATAGTAATCCTTCAACAATATTTTTGAGACCAGTAGATAAAAGTGAAATATGTAAAATAATAACGTCACTGAATAACAGTAAGACTAGTGGTTATGATGGATTATCAGCAAGGATTTTAAAAGAGAACGCAAATTTTTTGAGTGTACCCCTAGCTCATCTAATAAATATCTCTTTTAGCCAAGGTACTTTTCCTGATGAGTTAAAAATCTCAGTACTTAGACCTTTGTTCAAGAAGGGTGATCGTAGTGATCCCAACAATCATAGGCCTATTACTTTGAATTCAGTAGTCTCTAAGGTATTTGAGAAAGCCATGTTTATAAGATTGACCGATTTCTTTGGGAAAACATAACTTTTTGCACCCGGATCAATATGGTTTCAGGAGGGGTCATTCGACTGAATTGGCTTGTTTTAACCTAGTTAAATATGTGTCCGAGTCATTAAACAATAAATGTCCAATCATGTCAATCTTTCTTGACTTAAGTAAGGCATTCGATTGCGTTGATCATAGTGTCCTTTTTGCTAAGCTTGACCGCAGTGGAATTAGAGGAACGGCATTGGATTGGATTCGAAGTTATTTGTTTGATAGAAAACAATGTACAGAAATATCCAAAATTGTCACCAAGGGGAAGAACGTTGTAAAGGAAATGTATAGGTCTGATTTTCGGATAAATACAACAGGAGTGCCTCAGGGCAGTAATTTGGGTCCACTTTTGTTCTTAGTATATATGAACGATATTTCTAAGGCAACGTCACAAAAGTGCATTTTGTTCGCGGATGACACAACGCTATTGGTCAGGGGAGATAATAAGGCAATATATGAAATGAATATAAACAAAGCATTGACTGACATAAAAAATTGGACTGAGAATAATAATCTAAATATAAATCTATCTAAAACATCGTACATACAGTTTAATTCTTATCAGAATAATCCGTTGAAATTAAATATAAGTTATGATAATTATACATTGAATGAAACTAGTAATGTTAATTTTTTGGGTATCTGTATCGACAGCCATCTAAATTGGAAAAGCCACGTTAACCTTGTATGTTCCAAGTTGGATAGGTTTGTGTTCGCATTGAGAAAATTGAGTAATACTGTATCTATGGAGGCAGCGATCACAGCCTATCATGGGTACGTGTCATCTGTTCTTGATTACGGGTTGCTTTTATGGGGTAATTCTACAGACGTTGAAAGAGCTTTTCGTTTGCAGAAAAAGTGTATGCGTGCAATTACTAATGCATGGTTCACAGATAGCTGCCGTCCAATTTTTAAAAGGTTACATGTATTGACGCTGGCATGCATGTATATTAGAAAAGCCTGTATTTTTGTCAAAAACCATCCTGAATTGTTTGAAATGAGAGCAGATGTTTTGGTTAGAACGCAAAGAGCACAGTACAGGGGTCTTTTATATCTCCCTCGCTGTCGGAGTGCTATATATAGGAAGAATTGTTATTACATGTGCATTGTCTTGTATAATAAGCTTCCGGAGGAGTTGAAACAATTGCAGGGACATGTTTTCAAGTCCAAAATTACCGTATGGTTGCATGAGCGATGTTTTTACAGCGTTAAAGACTTCTTGGAATCATAATTTGGTACATTTATTATTATTTATCATGATTAATTTGTAATTGTTAAAATTGTTATAATGTAGTAATATCGTATATTAATATTGAGTGAAATTGACATTGTTATAAAAAATAAATATTAAGATTTGCATGTTGTTCTCATACGACTGAATACTGTACCTTCTTGAAATACACCAATATCTTGTATTTATGTTCTGTGTATTCTGGCAAATAAATCATTATTATTATTATTATTATTATATTATATTAGTGAATATAACGGGTGTGGCCTGTAATATGATCAAATAATTAAACATAGATCATACTCGTCAAACTAAACAAAGTCCCGTCTATCCCACTAGTCCCATTGAGTTGTCCATCATGGGACTACTGGGATGATTACGTCCCAGTTGTCCCATGGGACAAGTGGCACTAATATCCGTTTTTTTAAATTTTATATTTAAGTTTATTCGAAGAAGCAAAATGCTTGATGTTTGTAGCGTGACAGGCGACGTCAGTTGTTCTAGGATGGCGTGCATTGACATCAGTATTTAATTTGTATGAAAAAAGGAAAATTCAAAGACTCCCTTATTTTTAAAAGTCGCTGAACTAATGTTGTTCAGATTAACGAGGACGATCTATGTTTAGTTTTTTGCTCGTATTACAGGCACAGAAGCTGAGATGCCAAAGAACAATCTAGTAAAGTTAACTAATTAGGTGAATGGTATGTAGGGCATGTTAACTCCCCTACTAGGGCACCCTAGTGACCTCAGTAACGACCGGCTACATCATGCGGGACCGGCGACGCGGTGTGTGATTTTCATATATATTGCTTGTGCTGCTCATTAATCGGGACGCGGTGGGCATTTCAGACACGCAATGAACAGTGAATTTGCGCTCCGGTCGCGCGCAGTGGTAGCTGGTAGTTAAGGGTTGCAAATGCGGGGAGCGACGCGGCGATTAATAACGTCGGAGTATGTGGCCCTAATACTGGACAACCCTCTGGCATGTATATATCCCACTGCTGGGCACAATTTTTCTTTTGATTTGGGCTGTAGTTCCCATGCCATTGGGCCAATGTGGATTTAGAATTTCATACTCACACCATTAAATTACTTCGTTAATACTGATGGGATAAGTTCTCCTTTTTACGTCGGTTTCTCAATGTAATCTGTTATTATTATGTATTTTATGTACAGTAAAAAGTTATAGGTACGATAATAAATGTACAGTACAACATTCTTTACCAGCCGTGGTGGCTGAGTGGTTTGACCTATGGCCTCTCAAACAGAGGATCGTAGGTTCAAACCCCGGTTCGCGCCTCTGAGTTTTTCAAAATTCATGTGCGAAATTACATTTGAAATTTACCACGAGCTTTTCGGTGAAGGAAAACATCGTGAGGAAACCTGCACAAGCCTGCGAAGCAATTCAATGGTGTGTGTGAAGTTCCCAATCCGCTCAGGGCCCGCGTGGGAACTACGGCCCAAGCCCTCTTATTATGAGAGGAGGCCTGTGCCCAGCAGTGGGACGTGTACAGGCTGGGATGATGATGATGAGTTTAGCTCGACATGTTTCGGGCTATTTCGAAGCCTCAGAGGCCTCAGGAGCACGCGACTCGGCGGCTGCCGCAACACGCACACTACGCGCCACCGCTCTGCTCGCACGACTGTCCGACGAAACTAACACCGGCGCACAACTACAAGCTAAACTCGATTTAAGACGTGAGTTATCCGTAATAATATCATTTAACTTATTTTAAAATAATATCTTGGGAAACACGTCATCAAAAGGGTTCATCATATTTTCATATTCATTGAAAATAATAAATTGCGCAGTAAAAAGTAAATATAAAAATCGCAACGGACTCAGAACCGGGCAAGCAATAAAGTTCACATTTTGGCAATACTTGAGGGAGCCATGCCGCGAGATTGAGATTTTAATATGGGATGAGATTTTATTGAATACCAAATCATTGTGCTGAGGTTACCTCCGGCAGCCGTTTCGATTATGACTTCAATTCGGTAGTATTTTTATGGAGACTTCGGTTTTATTAAATGCTATAAAATCGACGATTTGACTCCTAGAAAATATCTCACGATCAATCACGGGTTTCTTGACAGGCAGAACATTGCCAGATGGCGTATTAGGCACTTGTCCCACCGCCGACGATGAGCGAGAAGCGAGTAGAGCGAGTAACTAGAAACGAGTGGGCGAGCAGCGAGAAGCGAGTAGAGCGAGTAACTAGAAACGAGTGGGTGTGGGTGAGCAGCGAGAAGCGAGTGTTGTTTTATCGCTGGCTGTAACCGAGTGTTCGCGTGCGACGGGCGATTACTCGCTCCACTCGACTCGCTCGTGCGGGGCGGCCGCCAAGCTGACATCGCTGAGCGAGTATCTATAGCTCAGCGAGTTTTATAGCTCTTGTCGCTGCGACATAAGATGTAAGAGCGAGTTCTCGCCAACAGTGAGAACAGCCAGCGATCACCTATTAATATATGTGTCTCTTTTACTCACACAGGATCTTATATCTTTTGTTCGTGTCTTGAGCGAGAAAATAGTCGATAGCCAATGGTTTCCTCGCTGGCGGTGAGACAAGTGCCTTAGTGTCGGTAAAATCTTTTTGACGTTCCAGTCTTGCTTACGATTGGCTCATTTAGTTATTTGACCAATCATAAACGTGACGCAAATGTCAAAGTCGCCAGATGGAACGCCAACTAGCCTGCCGCAGAAATTAAATTAATGAAATTAATTTGATAGGTTTAATAGTCAAAATACCATAAACGGGACTTATCACGCTATTTTTACACAAGTAATATTTACCTCGACGTTTCGGCAACGTTACAGTTGCCGTGGTCACGAGTAGACTGAAATATGGGGTGTCAAGTCTGCCTAGCAGCGCGAGTTCTTCGAACTACCCGCACTTGATCACTAATAGTGCCGGCACTCACATCACGAACTACCCGCACTTGTTCACTTTTATTAGTCACCCCATCACACCGACACACAACACTAACAACGTCCGATCGTCCCTCCGAACATTCATCCCGACGCCGACACTTATTAATAACAGGATTCCACGAAGATGAAAGCTTATACCCATCGTCCCGGTTGAAATTCTTATGCTTTTTTATTTCAACTGCTTCACGTACCATTCTTGAGTAAAAATGACGTTCCGTGGACAAAATTTTGGGATTGTGAAGCTCAATCCAGTGGTTTGGCCCTGACTCCAACAAATGCTCGGCTATGGCTGACTTCTTTACCTGCCGATAGGTTTAAGTTTTCCAAAATTATAAATAAATCCTCATTGTATGTAACCATAGAACTAAGAATAAGAGTGATGGTACATTTATCATGTGTTTCCTTTCACATGCCCCTTTACGTGTGTTTTTGTGTGAAATTACAGTCATGCAGAAATTACAGTGCTCCATTTATACCTACATTAGTCCATTTTTTTGAGTAATTAACATTGCTTCAGACTAAGCTACGAGTAAATTAAATTAATGTTATGGCATATTAAACTATCACAATACTCGCGAGCGCAAGCGGTGGATGCAGAAGCACAAGACCGGTCTGAGTGGAGACCCTTGGGGGGGCCTATGTCCAGCGATGGACGTCTTTCGGCTGACATGATGATGATGATGATGATGACAATATTCACTTAAAGTTTATATGTATGTACAAGGTGTCAATTAAATAACTGAAAACCAGGAAGTAGTTTGCTCAGAATCGAGAGTAGAATCGATTGTGAATATTCGGGCGTTAGTACCGCCGTCATTGTTCTCAACACTTTTTTATCAGATTTCTTAAGCAAAAAGGTACGACAAACATCAACATCCGACACATATTGATGAACACATGTTGACACATATTGATATTTATTGTACCTATTTCTTGAAATTTGATAAAAAAGTGTTGAGAACAATGACGGCGGTACAAACGCCCGAATATTCACCCTTAGACTATGTTTTAAATTAGGTTGTGTTTGTGTTTAAAAAAAAAAGAGTTTTTACTGTGCCCAGTCTAAAAGTTACGACTGCAACAGGAGCCAATTAAACGAAATATCCTTCTCGCAAGGTTACATACTATTTCGATAATGTGTGATTTTCTTCTAAAAACGTCAAGCGCAACTGACAAATAAAAATTATGAGTGTAGAGTTAGAAATTAAGTAGAAATACTGACTTAGCATAAATAATGAAAACAATGACGGTATTCAAAAATAAATGCCATCAAGTGACATAAAATAAAAAAAATTTTTGGGGTGTCTGCAGTTTTCAGTTATTTAATTAACACCTTGTATATTTCGGGACTAAATCACGACTACTAATTTATTGATAATTAACTCAACGCATCGACCACGGCTGCTGCAATGTGGTCGAAACTTCAAGGTAAATTGAAGTCATGACAAAGTCCCAAAATATATTAAATGTTTTAACTTTCTTAACTCCTGATTGTTATTTACAGTTGCGTGTCTGTCCGTCTATTACAGCAAAGCTCCGAATCAACTCAACCGAATAAATAGGTTTTTTTTCCGGTACCCTTCCTCAAAAGTAACGCTTAAGCATCACAAAGCATTTTTCTATAACCCAGATACTTGCGCGAAAACTATCTCGCTCCGTAGTGGGTAAAAATAGTTGGTAACCGCTAGATGTGACGGGCATGACAAATGTGTCTGTCTGTCATGGCCTAAACGGCCATTACGCCACGTCAATATCAATTTATTGTACACACTACGTCAGCCTTACGTGAGATGGCTTTATATACTCGTACATAGCTACTTTGTTTTACAGTGGCTGCCTGGCATCGGGGAAATTAATTGAACGGACATGCAGTGGTTTACTTCCACAATACTTTTACTTATATTTTTTTTTTACATTTGTCGTCAGGAGCCTCGATGGACAGAAGACATATATAATGCATTCCAAGTATAGTACCTAAATAATTACCTATATAGTGTAGTATTGTACTGATTTGTGGTTGTATAGACCAACCGTGGATGACCATGATCCTCAGTCAATGAGGGAACGACTAGACAGAGAAAGTAAAACCTTTATCGCATAAAAATTTAGAAACAAGCAAAAAGTTATCCGTTCATTTCACAACTAACGTTTGGCAACCTGATTAATTTCGCAAACTCTAAAATTGTAAATATTTCAGGATTTATTTCAGGGCCATCGTGTAGAACCAGAACCCTTTAGGTTAGGTTAGGTTAGCTTCATAAAAATCCTGAAATATTTACAGTTTCAGAAATATTAAACAGTTGCAAAATTAAAAGTTACGAAAGGAATCAGGTTGCCAAACGTTAGTTGCGAAACATGAATCTGATCAAAAGGATCTCTACCATTAAATTTCTGAGTAGATTAGAGCTTCATTTAGTCATCACAGCATGGTGAACGGTTGTGTTGCTCTGAAGATGAATTCTGGTTGAGTTCAAAACGCGTCAGTTTTATGAGGTGGTGGTGATACGGTTTGTGTTATTTGTGTGTGTGTTGTTACCGTTCGTAAGGTCGCAGTTAAACAAAGTTATTATTTTTAGTTCATCATGATATCGTCTACGTAAAGAGCGTTTAAAATAAAATAAAAATCGCAATCCAAATGCGTCACGACATTTATAATGTTAACTCCGACCAATCGTCGATCACGTTGCGTAATCCAGGCCGGCTTTACGGTCCAATCAGGGCACAAGGCATCCCATTACCCGGACCATTTGCCCATCACTGGCGTTCCATTTTAATCCTTCAGGTAGTTCAATTGAACAGGAATAGAAGTGGCCTCACTTTTGTGGCCGTAAGAACTGAGACACCCTAAAGCCTAAACTATTTTTTCCGCGGTAAATAAAGCTCCGTGCGGTAAATAGAACCTCTTCATCAAATCACCAATACTACGTCCCTTACCAACGGTCGATTGCTTGAGACTTACCTGAAACGAAAAAAAAAAATGGATTAGTTAAGTATGTAATAGATCATGGTTTACTAAGTCAATCAATAGTCTTTCGGTACAAATGGAATCGGGATTATGAACTTTATGACTTCGATTAGAGTTGATTTAGTAGGTGCCAATAATATCATCATCATCAGCCGGAAGACGTCCACTGCTGAACAAAGGCCTCCCCCTTAGAACGCCACAATGAACGACAACTCGCCACCTGCATACACCGGTTTCTCGCAATGTCGTCAGTCAGATTTTAATAAAATAATTCCAAAATAATATTTATTGCACAATATAATAATACAATGTCGTCGAGTAAACTGCGATATCACAACATTCGCTGCATTAACCGTACAGCTTCGCAAACCGCTCTTTCTCTACTCTTCAAACAAAAGTTGCTCAGTTCAGAGCAGGTCATGTTTATTTGTGTGTTCTGGCGTATCTCACAAACAATGCTAACTCAATTTCCTGACGGCTAGCACAACAATGCGCCGCATAATATGTCTTCTGAGATTTATTCTGAGCAATATTAGAACTGTATGTTGAAGATGCTGCACTTTGTTGTCTAGAAACTGAAATTTATGAAACAAGGGTACACTGCAATATTCATAATTATATACTTTTATTTAACCCTAGCATATACCTAAATAATCAATAACTAGCTGTTGCTCGCGACTTTGCCACCGTTCCAGTCGTTTTTTTTAAATTTTGTTATGCACAAACCTTATCTTAACAACCACGAAACCAACAAAAAATAATTATTTAATTCGGTGTCGTCGTTCGAAAGTTATGCGCGTACATTTGCAGCAATTCATTTTTATTTTTATATAGAATCTATATAAATCTATATTATAGATAGAAGAGAAGATAGAAGAAGGAGATAGATATATCCGTCAATATTTTTGTTTCGCAATGTCCATTAAAAAATTGAAAAATTCCATCAAAAACTTTGATAAAAATGAAAACAAACTGCAATATTTCCTGAGGGTGTAAATATTAGATAAGTTGTAGCAAGTTTTTTATCGATTGCATGCTATCATCCATGCAGCGAAGCCAGGTGCATTGCATCAGGGCTGAATAATGCATGGACGACTGGCTAACAACCTTCGATGTTCTAAGGACTAGTTTTATGCAGTTTAAGTGTTATAAGTCCGCTAGAACTATACCATGTTTTTACTGACATATATTTAAAGAGATTACACTTAATTGACCTTTAGTTGACGCCATCTTTGCTTGGTTTTGGTCGCCTAAGCTACATGCCTGACATGACATTAGGCGTAGGCAGGAAGGGTTCAGAATCTTGCTAATATTACATGGACATCTGCAATATCATATACCTATAGTCTGTTTTTTGTCCCGAAATTCCCACGGAATCCAATGAAATCTGGAAACCAACCACTATGTCAAAACATATGAAATTTTGGATGGTTGCTCTTGGTACAACTTCGATGAAGATTAAGATGCGAATTTCGGGAAATTCCGTAGGAATTTTGTAAAATCCCGCTTTTTCAACTCGACTGCGGGACCTAATTATTTCCAACACTTATATAATTAAGTTAACAGTTATATCCAAAATATTTATACATTATGTTAGATCACAGATCACACACATATCACGATAAAAATAGTAATAATAAACACGTTTCTCAGTAAAACACAATACTTAACCTACTTAATTAAAAAAATAAAAGATCTACATTAGAATTAATAATGATTAATGTCAGAATTACTTTAAATATAACAAAAATAATGTCAGAACGGTTATTATTATAATAAATATTATTATAATAAGTTAATATTGATTTTAGAGACAAGAAAAATTGCGTCCGTTAAAATGGTTATAAAGTCATAAGCTCTTCTGTGGCCCACGAACGTGTAACTGGAATTAAATAATCCGCCACACAGACTGTCGCCGACAAAAACTGACTGCCACACAAATTATGCGGACAAATATGAATTTTAATTTAGTTAAAATGAAAAGGATTTGTATGCAGTATGGCGCAAGTAACAACGAGGGGATTGGTCAGTTTGCATAATAAGACTGAGCTGACAGAGTAAAGAGAAGAAGACATTGATACTTTTAAAATACCTATAGTCACCTACCTCACCTACGCTACGCACTACATATTGGGCTTCAATCACTCCTGCTAGCTGGCTCGTGCTGAGGCAGCGCCTTCAGACTGGTAGATAAATATTTTCATATTTTTTTTGTAGCCGGTTCAATTTTTTGTTATAAAATTTTTTATTCACGATTTTAGTGTAAATAATTTAAGACACAATAGTTTAATGTCAACTGCTCGTCATCTTTTACAATAGATTGCTTTTTCCGATTCAGAGACTTTCATTATTGAGGAGTCCTGGTGCTTCACAGAGG
Organism: Choristoneura fumiferana; assembly: GCF_025370935.1. Classification (NCBI taxonomy): domain Eukaryota; kingdom Metazoa; phylum Arthropoda; class Insecta; order Lepidoptera; family Tortricidae; genus Choristoneura; species Choristoneura fumiferana. The sequence goes on from NC_133489.1 coordinate 480,862, forward strand.
AGCATAAAACTGCTTAGCAACTGAGTTAAATTAATTGAAATTCAACCCGTGCAATACTTGTTCCACTGGTCAACTGTGGTCTTCATTATCAGTTCCACATCACCAAATGATGATTTTCAAAAGCAAATGCACGAGTTACTACTAAATATAACAAAATTACCATAGGTGTCCCTACAACATTTGAAGAGTTCTCTCGATTTCCTTAGGATCTAATCATCAGAACTTGATTTAGTGAAAATTGAAACCATTCTTAGACGAACGCAAAAAAATCGGTTCATAAATGATGGAGTTCTGAGGGAACAAACACAAAAAAAAAAAAATACAACCGAATTGAAAACCTCCTTTTTTGAAGTCGGTTTAAAAATCTAACTGGCTTGGAAAAACTTCTGTTGAGAAGTACCCGGTAAGAATTTCAACGAGGTATATTTTTTTATACCACATCTAAATGTTGTATTTAGAGATTTATTGGAAATATAGTTTTTAACCTGGATTATCAATATCATAAGATACTTTAAATCGCAAAAATTTGCTTTTCTTATCTTCTATTCTTATCTTTATACCGTAGGATAGCGGCTGAAACGAATAGACTTTTTCACACCTCTCCTTCAGAAAAGTAACTTTTCCTCCCTGACGAGAGGGAGCAAAGTGCAACTTTTCTGGTCAAGGTCTTTCTAAGTATTTTACTGCAAATGGCATTTTTTGTGGTTGATAATTGTAAAGCCACGCCATTTTCGATGCTGGTTGTTCTTTAATAATATTTAGAATTTGTTTTTTTCAAGTATCTTAATGCTCGGTGTGAAAAGTTGTATGAGCCACTCGGGAGCAAAATTATTTTCATCTTGGGCGTTAACACTTGAATCCCTCATTACGCTCAGGATTCTATTGTAGAATCCTTCGTTACATTCTGGATTCAATGTACGCCCTCGCCGTAAATACACCATTTTGCTCCCTTGTGACACAAATAACTATTGAAGTGCGCTCACAATGTCAACAGGACAGTACCTAGAATGTGGTTGGCATATTTTGCAAACGGATCCCTACGGAGAGCCTAATCTGTAAAAAGACAGTTTGTTTAATAACCAAACCACACGATGAGGCCATAGCGAACTCGTATTTCACAAAAACGCAGGTAAACAGCAATATCGCCACTAATTAAGGTACCGTTGTTTGCTAAACAAATGGCCTGGGAATAATTCAGTCCGCGACAGATATTACGGCTATAGGGAAAGATACAGCTACATATAAATCAAGGGATCGCTCGTCGCTGCAAAAGCCGAATTACGAGGAAAAGAAAACGGCTAGTGGGTAATCTTTCATTACAAGTATGGCATCGGAGGCAGGTATTCGAAGGACCGATTTTGTAACGATAATAATTAATACCTAATCGTGTTCTTTGTTTATCGTTTTAAACTAAATAAATGAAAGAAAATATAAAAATAAGCTTTGAACACAACACTAAATCAATAAACAGAGCTATTGAAAAATAAAATAGTCCTCAGCATTCCGTGCTGCGTGCTATACCTCTAAACCACCACTGGACAAGAGTACAGACACAAGTTTCTCCTTTGCACCACATATCTCAGCTTGTTTGTTTTCTTATTGAGTCACTTAAGCAGCGACACTAGCGAAATCTATGTTGTAGCCATCGAGAAACTTTCAACACTCCATCAGAACTAACCGCTCACCCGGACAAGAGATGTCGCTATTAAGCAATCAAATTAAGATTGGTTTTTGGAGTCTTTTTGTATTTTTTATTTCAACTCCAACAAAGTAACCAAATTTGGTGTTGAAATAAAAAATACAAAAAGACTCAAAAAACCAATCTCAAAAAAAAGGAGAAGACCAAGCGAGATTGATTGGTCGTCCCCGAAAGAAACTATCGTCGGAACCTTTGCAGCCGTGTCTAAAATAGACAAAGATTGTCCGTTTAAAGATATAAGACAAATGTAACACTTACTTTAATCAATATTATAAAATGTTAAACCGTTTTAGCATTATTTATTTTATTTTCTGTTCGATAAATGACTTTCTGCCAAGTTACTTGCGGCGCATTCTTCTTGGCAATGATGTCTTTCCAAAAGCGCTGGTAGTTTAAAATAGTGACATATAAAAGAGCCTTTTGCGGCCTACTTACAGCATAAACTTTTTAATTTTGATTTGGACTTCGTGAAAAAGAAAAATAAAAAATGTAGTATTTCAGAATTAAATGGAAATTCGAGGTTAAAAGTAAGTTGTGTTAAAAATAATCTGAATAAATTCCTTATTCATCCTGTCATCAAATATTCTCGTCAACCTCTAGGTTACCCTGTATAATTGAAGATACTAATGCAAAGTATCACAATCCTTTCGCAAATTCCTGTGATGATCGATGTCGAAGGAATTACGCTTATTTGAATTATTACGCTATGATGTTAATTATTAAATGACTGGAATTTCAAGACTTTCAAGCAATCTGTTTATTTCTGAGTTATTATCGTAAGGAAGACAATAAATAATATTGAAGGCACAGTAAACATACTGAAAATAATTCTATTCATATCAATTACAGAAAAATCTAAGTCGATATAGGAAACTAGCTGTTGCCCGCGACTTTATCCGCGTAGAATTCGTTTATCGCTATCCCGTGGGAACTATGCAATTTTCCGGGATAAAAACTATCCTATGAGCTTCCCATCATTGCAGTGGCTGTGATCACGAGTCGGCTTATTTCATGTGGTCAAAACGTCAGGTAATTTCAGTAATAAATAGTTACAGTCGTGATTAAATCCCGAGTTATATTAGTCTCGTGGAAAAGATTTCTCAGTCAGAAAAGTAACTTTTCCTCCCTGACGAAAAGGATCAAAGTGCAACTTTTCTGTACAAGGCAATGTTTTTTTGCAAATGCCTTTTTTTGAAGTTTATAATTGTAAAAACCACCCCATTTTCTATGGTGTTTGCTCTTTAATTATATTTAGAATTGTTTTATTTCAATTTTCGTCATACTCGGTGTGAAAAGTTGTAGGTATGTGTAACTCGGGAGCAAAATTATTTTCATCTTGGGCGTTAACACTTGAATCTCTCATTACGATTAGGATTCTACTTTAGAATCCTTCGCTATATTCTGGATTCAATGTACCGCCTTCGCCGTAAATACATCATTTTGCTCCCTTGTGACACATTACGGAAATTTCCTATAAACTGAATCATGTCAGCCGGAAGACGTCCACTGCTGGACGAGGCCCCAGGGCTCTCCACTCAGACCGGTCTTGTGCATTCCGCATCCAACACGATCCCGTGATCTTAACCAGGTCGTCGCTCCATCTTGTTGGAGGCCTACCGACAGCTCATCTCCCGGTTAGCGGACGCCATTTGAGAACCTTCTGACCCCATCGGCTATCAGTCCTGCGAGCAATGTGCCCCGAGTTATAATGCGAATATCACAGATTCTATCCCGCAGAGAAACCCCGAGCGAGCATAGACCTCTCCATAGCCCTTTTAGTGACTTTGAGCTTCCTTATGAGGCCCATCGTTAGCACCCACGTCTCAGATCCGTATGTCAGCTGAATGAAGAAAAAGAAGTCGGTAGTCATGAGAAAGAATCGTGAGTCATGATGTCATATAAAGAAAACATATTTTTCCACGCGAGTTTAACTCGTCTTTCGCATTAAAGTTTGCTTAAGCATGTCTACAGACACTGTTCCCGTAGAGCGTTTCAACTAAACTACCCACCTATCCCCGCCGTGGCATGACGAGGGTAGCTGTCACTCTTGACTAATTATACCGACGTGCAGATTTCGCTGTCATGCTACATCGGAGTTGGGAGATAGCTCGAAGTTTGTCGTCGTTTTTGGCGTAAGTTTGTGTTGTTTCATTGACATCGGGGTGTAGTTTGCGGAGAACAACGACAATATTAATAAATAGAATTTTACCGGTAAACGGGTTGCATTGCGGAATTGCTGCCATAGGTCAAACCACTCGGCCACAACGGCTTAATAATTTGGCAACGGGCAATTAATAACTTGGACTTACTTGAGGCGTCCCTAATTTTATTTTACTCATTATTGTTGTCGTTACTGAATTTATTGCTACTCTTTTATTTTATTTTTAAATCCTTTTGTACAAATTTCCACGCATATATATGTTTATAGGTATTTTATAATTCTTATATTTGTCATGATTTAATATAGTTTTTCTTTTCCCGCAATAATTACGCGTTCGGTTACGTGGGTGCACACTCACCGGGGTTCAGCTGAAAACCAGCGCTGCAGCTCTGGTTTCAGGGCTACGGCATATGCTGAGCTGAGTCCTTTTGGCATCACACTACAGCACAATATCTCTTATTTTCCTCTCTTCTCCTATTTATGTTTTTACTGTGTTTTTGTTGTGATGTAGTGTGTTTTTCTTGTCAATAAATGTTGTGAGTTTGAGTTTGTTTGAGTTTGAAAAAATATGTTCGGCGAAAACCAGTATCCCTATTGCATTAGTACTGTTAAGGCTGATCAATTCGGATGCAATCCTGAGTAGAAGCGATCCATGGTGATACCATAAATTCGAGTAAGCAGACACCTCGACAATAAAACAAAGTAAATGCGGTGAGCAAATTGAAGCCCTGGCCGACGAAGGCGCGAGACAATAACTGAAGAAGCGGAGAGTATTGTGCAACTGCCATAAAGCTAACCAATAGCTAAGTAAATGGTCTGAACTCTAGTAATTTCGGTAAAGGACTGAGATCACCCTTTAAGGTGATCTTAAAGGAAAGCTTATGTTCGTGAGTTATAGGCCGACGATTCTTTAAAAAAGGTCTATCGTCAAGCTGCGCAAAGTGTATAATTTTGTATATTTTTATGTGGATGGGTGAAATGCACGCTTTAACGAACGTGGCATACACTTCAGTCGGTTCGTGACCACGGTCGTTGCAATGTGATGCGATCGAAATGTCCTTTAATGTAACCTAGATTTAAGAATTAACGTCGTCGTGAGTCGTGATTTAGTCTCAAAATATATTAGTTGTAACATAATCTCAAAAAATTAACATTACATAGATAGATATAACTTCAAATTTGTACAAGTTATATACAAGTAAGTGGTAAGATAGTAATCTTTTGCTTATTGAAGTATATCCTGTAATCTAAACACCGCAGGCACAAGTAGTCGTATAAGTTTTAAAGTTAAGTGCTTTGATAGTGGTGTTTCGAGTTTGCAACAATATTATCGTCCTGAGTAACGTCTCTGAGGCTTTGGGCTTATTGTTTTGAAAACTCGTGTTGGTTTTGTTTACAAGATAACACAACACCATTTTGCTCCAGGATCAACAAACAATCTAATGTTATTACTTGGGGCAATTTTGTAGGGAAGCTCTGCTGTTTCTTTTGTAGAAGGACAATTTATGTGTGTTTCAGCATAAAAGCCTAGCTGGATTTCTTGCAGAATGCTATAGAGTGTAATGAAGTCTGGTTTAAATCAGAAACTTTATTGTTGGCTCTTTTTCACGGGCTCATAATAGCCAATGCTCATAATTAACAATGAATGCTCGGAAGCAAGTTTAGTATTCGTTTCATATTGGTTATTGTCTTATTTGAGCGTTGAGGTGGGACTCCTTTAGATCTGGAATGTTTGCAGAGGTTTATTGCCTGAACACATGGAATCGCCAATAGCTGCCAAGAGCGCTAACAGCGGTATCGGCAATTTTTGAAAAAATACAATTTTACCCGCAAATGTGATGAAAAACATTGTATGTCGCACGGGCGGTACTAGAATTACGAACATCGACCTCAGTCTTCGACTTCGGGCTTCTAATAGACTCTCGTTCGTAATTCCTTATTTACCGCCCTTAAGACACAATGTACTATTACAGAATAAATTGATTGATGGTATTGTGATCAAAAAGGAAATGTAGCAGTATTAGTGTTGCAGGTTGTAGGACTTTGTGCAAGGTCCGCCCGGATTGCTACCACCATCTTGCTCGCTAATCCTGCCGTGAAGCAGCAGTGCTTGCACTGTTGTGTTTCGGCGTGGAGAGTAAGACAGCCGGTGAAATTACTGGCACGTGAGGTATCCCATCTTAGGCCTCTAGGTTGGCAACGCATCTGCAATACCCCTGGTGTTGCAGATGTTTATGGGCGATGGTGATCTCTTACCATCAAGAGACCCACTTGCTCGTTTGCGATCCAGTCGAATAAAAAAAAAGTATACCAAATTATAACAGTTACATTGAATAATAATAAATCCATTATTTATCACGCACCTGGTGTCTTTGCTTGCTTGCATACTTCTACGGTTCACGTGAAAAAACGTACAGATAAAAGCTACTAACTAAATTATTATATGACCACAATTTTGAGTGTTACAATTTGACCATATACGAGAAAACATGTACCTAGATAAAATAAATAAAATTGAAGGTACTGAGTACGATCCGATTCTAGCCTTCCCTAGCAAGTGTTCCTTAGAATCTTGGATACAAATGAAGTGCGAGCAATCAAATATCAAAACTGTAGGTATGCCATACAAAACTTGCTATTCGTAGAAGGCAATTTGCGGTAGGCTAAGACAAATATTACGATAGTCTTGGATCTGTCGACAAACATCTCTGGAGCTAACGACAAATAGACGTTGCATATTTATTTAGTCGAAATATTAACATCACCAGGAGAACAGAGCATTGTAAAGATAAATAAACTTCACTTACATTTTACGTAAAGAGATTCTGAACCCAAGTTGCTCCTCAATATAGACACTTTGTCGCAAAAGTCGGCGGTTTGATTTGATGTTATTTACCTATATTTTTCAAACTACCGCAGTGATCATTGATGTACATTTTGAAAATTCAATTCCTTTAAAGGCGAAATAAGAAATTAAATTTTGAACGGATAAACGGAAATGCTGAAGCTTCAGTTTATTTAGTTAGTTTTGTTTTTAATAAATGACTTTCTGCTAAGTTTTTTGCGGTCAGTCTTCTTGGCAATACTATTTATGAAAGCACTGATAGAATAAAACAGTGACAGAATTAAGGTTTTGATTTTGAACATATTTTTGAGATCAAGCTATTCCAGATTCTGTCTAAATTAAAGTTCAACCATCCATCCGCCATGGCCCAATCAATATCCACCACACATCTTGTCTCCTGTCGCGATTGGTCCAAATCCCAGCCGTCTGATTGGTCAACAGCGCCGGCATCCTGTTTGCCTCTGCCGGCACCAAAATAAGACTTTACTTTAAATTCTACTAGGAAATCCTAGGTGCGAAATCAGGGATTCACTTTGTGCCCGTGTTTGAGGGGGGGGGGGGGGATGCATTGATGCAAGACGGCGGACGGGCCTTAAGCGCTTAAGGCGAGCTCTCAATATTACAAATAGTTCGCGGGGAAATGTCGCCACAAGTTTGCTACGGGCTTAACTTTAAAAGCTAGTATTTTGAATGTGGCATTTTTGAGAGCTATAACGCTATGATCGGTGGTGAGCTATACTTGGGATCTTGAATAAAATTATTCTACGATAGCCAACAAGGTGTTGTAAGGGAAAAATAACTTCGCTACCCACCGGTAGATGGTGATGTACGCGTTTCGTGTCACGGTAATGCCTTGAAAACAATAAAGGCTCATTAGTAGAATTAACCGCGGACTAGTCCGAAAGAGGTCGGATATACACCCCTATTTAATTATTATTGTTATTTATCTTATTTTAATAGCTACACTCTTCATTTGCATTAATTTAATATCTATCTAGTAGAGTATTATCTGTTCTATGGACTTGATCTTTTACCGACTTCGGTGAAATCTCTCAAGGACGACCGGTTCTTCAGAGAATATTAAATGTATTAATGTAGCAGTTAATTAAAGTTATCTTGGTCTGTTAAAACATTAAAATCTTACAGTTTTTGAAATATTATAGCATGATCAAAAACCACTAGGCCACCACGAGTTGGAGATTGTAAGTGAGTGAGTGAGTATGTTTGTTACTTCCTCACGCTGAAACGGTTGGACGGATTTGGATGAAATTTGGTATGTAGATAGCTGGACATCTGAAATAATACATATGCTACTTTTTATTCCGATCTTCCCACGGGATAGGGATAAAATCTCGAAATAACAACCGCTGGGCTTAGAGTCATGAAATTTGACTTGATTCTTTTTAATGTAACTAACATCAAAGAAAACCACGATTTAGTTTTCAGGAATTCACACGGGTATTTTTTAAAATCCCAAAATTTCAATTCAGCTACTGGATCTAATGATTTACATGTGCGAACCAGCGGGTAAACACTAGTATTAAATATTTCCAAATGTTAGTACGGAACCCTACTACGCTACGTGATCCGACACGATACTTGCCGGTTTTGCTATTTTACCCATGTAACCCTGAACTGGTGGTAAGTAGTGTACTTAATATGTCCGTCCTAAAGTGACAGCCCCCTATAAAATTATAATGAACAACGACTAAGGGCTATGCAAACGCCAGCGCTTTGCCCGGGCGGAGGCTTTGACCCGGAGACACTATCTACAGCCTGGGCAAAACCTCCGATAAATCCTGGGCAAAATGTTAAATCATCACCCCAGCCTATCCCACTGCGGGGCACGGGCTCCTCTCTGAGTTAGAGGGCTTGGGCCGTAGGTTCCACGAGAGCCCAGGGTGGATTGGAAACGTCACACACACCATTGACATACCTAAAACAATTTTGCACGGAACCCTCAGGACGGGAGTCCGACTTGCAATTGGCTAGTTTCATACTCTACATCATTTTAAAACATGAAATTCTCGACATATTTCTTAGATACCTGGATAGTTTGCATAGTTCAAATATCTTGCGAACTGACACGGTATTCCCAGCCACCCCTGCGGTGGGGGCAGGTGGGGGTGACAGGTGGACTTGGACACTGAACTAATATCACGCTGGTGATTTAGGAGATGTTTGCGTTCGCTTTGTTTGTAAGACTGGGCATCTGCATCAAACTATAGATGTTGGTGTGCTAACTGTGTGGATTGTCAAATGCTGAGAAGACTTAGATTAGAATCCTTATCCTAATGTTATAAATGCAAAAGTAACTTTGTTTGTTACCTCTTCACTCTAACCTTGTTATAAATCCTGAGAAAGACATCATCATCTCAGCCGTAGGATGTCCAATGCTGAACAAAGGCCTCCCCCTTAAAACGCCACAAGGAACGACTCGCCACTTGCATCCACTGGTTTCCCGCAACTCTTACTATAGAAGGCAATATTATTCATAAAATAATAATGTTTTAATAATCAGTTCTGCAGCAGATACATTAATCCTTAATTCAAAATAGGGATAACTAAATGTGCCCATTACCTGAAGGTTTCGCTCTCGTCGTCTGTATTTCCTGATAAATATAACCTAGGACTCTTCGAGTCTTAAATCAATAGGCTGCTAGTGTACCAGTGAAATTTGGCCTCATCTGCACTTTTCTTCAGGTGAGTTAGTGGTCAATCAGGGATCAGTTACATGTAAAAAAAAAGTTTATCTAACTGTCATATAAACTTTTTTTCATTTTTTGCGTCAGAAATAACCTACCAGCTAAGAAAGTTGAAAAAACCCCAAAATTTAATTTCAAAGTTTAATATATAAAAAATAGCTAAACTTAGTTTAGTGAAACATAGCTAGCAACCACCGCAAGAAAACTTACGTTTACATACCAACTAAGAAACCTCCAGATCATTTTTAAAGACCTATCTAATAATGCCTCACACGTCAGCTTACGCTAAAAAAATGTTTTAATCAAACACTTTTTTTTACGTATAATCCGACCAATATATTTTTTTATATAAAAACGTATCCTATGTCACCCGGAGCATAATAACGAATCGATTGACACCTTATTTATTAAAATCGGACGAGTAGTCTAGATGCTACGGTGGAACATACGTAAATACAAACATAAATCATTACTCTTCCTTTGGCTTTGCTTTTTTTGAACTAAACAACAACCGTGGTGGCCTCACAAGCAGAGGATCGTGGGTTCAAACCCCGGTTCGCACCTCTGAGTTTTTGAAAATTCATGTGCAAAAGCACATTTGAAAACCACGAGCTTTACGGTGAAGAAAAACATCGTGAGCAAACTTGCACAAAAACCTGCAAAGTAATTCAATGGTGTGTGTGAAGTTTAATATGAGAGGTAATTAAAAGATGTAAGAAAACGATCAGCACCGCCGATAAAATGAGTACCAATAACTCAAGGAAAGTCATTGGTCTGTTGCTAGCCTTTTAGAAAAGTAATTCTTCTTCGTCTTGGCTCTCCATTACTGCAGGTTTGCCGTCAGCTCTGCGAACTGCTTCCGGTCTTCTAGCCTAGCAAAGTTTAGCTTTAGCTATCCATCTTATAACGATTCTTAAAGACCTGTCGCCGACAGACATACAGTAGTGTCATTAACAGGTTTCCGTTTGCAAACCTTCGGATACGGAGCCCTAAAAATATGCTAAGTAATAACCTTTCCTGATAGCTTTGCCGTAGTGGGGCAAAGAGCATAACTAACATTAAAAAGCGCGCATTTACTCGGCCGTCCCGACCGCCTAACCAAATAACGGGAGCTGTCTACGCAAAAAGGTCGCGTTTGCGTAAAGCACCATTAATACGTTTAAAAACGCAATTTAAACTCTATTTGTTGCGTAATTTTTGTTTAACGCCCCCTTTATTTTGTTTTCACGGCCGTAAAAAACGTGATAAGTATGAAAGTTAGTAGCACAATGAGGTTTTATGTTAATGAAATGTTGGGTTTGTCAAGTTTAGAAGCTTTATTGTAAACATTTAAAACAGATGTTTTATTATTTCTATGTTGATGTGATAAATCATTATTATTTCGACATATAAAAGGTAAATCTGGTTAACTGGGGTGATACCACAGTTTGACCAGGCCTTACAAGTAGAGGGTCGTAGATTCGATTCTAGGATCGCAGTCTGAGTTTTTCTGGATGCATGTGCAAAATTACATTTGAAAACGGCGAAGGAACCGTGCACCTGTGAAGATATTCAATGATGTGTATGTCAAGTTCCCAATCCACACTAGGCGCGCGTGGGAACTATGGCCCAAGCTTTCTTCTTTCTGAGAGGCCTCAGGTCCAGGCCAAGGTGACGATGACTAATAATAAGTGTTAAAATGGACTACTTATAAACTAAACTAACCCATATCGAAAATACAAACTGAGACATGGATGCACAGAAAAACCAAAAAAAGAGACCAGCGCTGGACACAAAGAAACTAGATAATTTGTGTCTAGACACAAATTTCTCCTATGCACTCATATCTCAGGTTGCTTCTTTCTACTACGCTACTAAAGCAGCAGCACTAGCGAAATCTATGTTTTAGCTCACACCGAGAGACACAACACTCTTCGGAACTAACCGCTCACCCAGACAAGAGGAGTCTTTTTGTCTTTTTGTACGGATTGCTGAGAACCTGGGTTCGATTCCCAGCGCTGGTCTCTTTTTCTGGTTTTTCATATGGTTTTCACGGGATAACCGTAACAGTAACAAATTTGGAGTTGAAATAAAAAATACAAAAAGACTCCAAAAAAACAATCATAAACTAACCCACTTATTGAGCTTGGATATGAAGGACACTGACATTGTTAATAAGATTGCAAAGCAAGGCTGTAATGTCCAACGCGCTGACGTTTGCGGTCGCATTCATCATGTCCTTCTGCCCTTGTTTTATGCCACGTGATAGAATGAAGTGGCGAAAACGATTGTGCTTACAAGTGTGTTATACAATAATAACCTCTGTTTGACTCATAACTGTACAATAAATTATTTGATTGACTACCTGCTTATTTGGCCCGCAAAACATTTACCGAGACGTAAAGTTACACATTTATCATGAAGTCTCGGCAAACTCATAAAACTCAACTGGAATCACAGCTCTAAGGTAACAATGTGGGTGAAAGCCGAAACAATATCAGAGTGGGCATAAGCGGACGCACTCTGCAAAGCCTTCCTTTTCGGCCCTCGCGCACCCTTAGGCCTAGGGCATGGCGACGACCTTACGCGGCTAACGGCGCGACAAGCGATTTTTTAGCTAGATACATGTCATGCGTTACGGGTACCTTTACCGGCACTGTAAAGGGAAAGAAATATCCGTAAATGCATTGTTGATAGTAAACTTACAATTATTAAATGCTGGAGCGCTCAACTCGCCAGCAATGTTGAGTAATGTTGTACCTATACAAATGACGTGTTGTCAAACGACTTTTTAATAATGCGTAAATGTCTGTAATTGTTTTAGATATTTTGACATTACGTTACTGCAGGGTGCAGCGTTCACTTCCTTATTTAGATTGAGTAATTTTTTATATTAACATGTATAATTCTCGATGGAACTAATTTTGACTAAGGTTTTGACTAATAATATCATTGTCCATCTGAAAATCTCAACGGAGCAGGCAGTGGTTGTAATATAACACTACAATTTTTCTAATAATTTGAATACATTGGCAATCAGATTGTTAAGTATGTACCTATTGAAATATGAAATTAAAGATCATTGGCTGTTCGGGAACGTTCGACTCTATAAGTGAATAAAATAAAACTTCAGCGATTCTGTCAGTTTGGACAGACAATCCAGCTGTAGCCAATTCAATCGACAAATCTGAATAGGAACTCACTTATTTAGTGAGAAGGGATTTTAGACAAGCGCAGCGCAATCACTTGAAGTCGTGGGTCGCGTCGCTGCTCAATGTAACCTCAACTCTGCCCTATTTGGAGAAGTCCTAAGATTAACTCGCGAAAGGGTCAAAAACCCTATATGCAAGTTAAGTCCCGAATGGGATAGTGACGCGTTGTTGACTGACATAAGTTGAAGGGATGAATCGAGAGCGAGAAATAAGGAGATTTCGTTTGTTTTATTTACGCCGTTTTACACATGACGTCTGGATCCGGATATTTTTTTAAACAAATATAATAAATAGACCAGCGTTTGACCATAAATACGCTTGACGGTAAGCGAAAATGTGGAGTAACATGGAACACGCTTCCCAATAAATGCCCATTCACCCTAGATTAGAAGACGGCTAGATTGTAGCGACCAGGGAACACAAGACGCAGACAGAGAATTCCACTTCTTAGCTGTCCGGATAATAAAGAACAAGCAGAAACGCTTTGTGTGAATTTTAGGGATGTTGACAATATAAGGGTGAAGACTTCGCTTAAGAACTAAAGTCATCGACATAAACCGAAGAACATAAGCTGTATTGACTGTGGGTGGGCCACATCGCTCGAAGAACAGATAGCCGTTGGAGGTGAAAAGGCCTCAAGTGACCACGACCCGGAAGACGAAGCGTTGCTAGGACTCCTGCTAGGTGGACTGACGATATTACGAGGGTTGCGGGCAACTGTTGGACACAAGTGGTGAGTTGCTCATTAGCTGTTGCTCGCGATATCGTCTGTAAAGAAATCATTAATACCGCGCCTATGGGAGGAACTATTATGTGCTGGTCTTCTAATGATGTAGGCAAAAGAGATGTTCGGTGGGTCGCAGACCTTTTCGAGGACAGCCCTCTTAGCAATGTGCTTCCATTTCTGCCGGTTAGAGGCGTTGCGAGTACACTGGACCATGGTGGATCAGTAGCTTTTTTAATCAGGTCAGTCCAGCGAGTTGGTCATCGGCCGCGTGCCCTCCTGCCTTTCCACTGCCCCTGAACCACCAATCTCTCCATTCTGGAGACAGTTCTCATTTCTGGAGATGTGACCAAAGAAGAAGCGTTTCTATTGGTTCTTAAAAACACATTCTTCACAAAACTCTGATTTATTATTATTACTAGCTTTTACCGCGGCTTCGCACGCGTAAACTATTCGGTCTGGTTTGCAATTGAAATTTTCGGGATTTTACAAAATTCCCCTGGAAATTTCCAAAATTATATCGTGGTCTTCATTGAGTTGTGTTGCGAATAACTGGTACAAAATCAAGACTAAACCCAGTGCTAAAATTTCAAATTTTTTCCCTATCCAATTCAAATTCATATATGTATTCATAGTGTATTCACTTTTACACGTCATTTTTTTTAAATACCAGCATTTTCGGAAAGATCATCATTGCCAAGAAGAATGCGCCGCAAGAAGCTTGGCAGAAAGTCATTTTTTCAAATAAAATAATTACAAATAAAATACTTAAAAACTACAGTACATATACAATTAAAAAAAAAATACAAATAATAATAACAATAATACACGGATGTATGGGGTCCCTTAGTTACAAAACTATCCCGTGAATATCGGATAAAAAGTAGCGTATGTGTTATTCCAGACGTCGGCTAACTACATACCAAATTTCATGCCTCTAAGCCCAGCGGTTGTTATTTCGAGATTTTATCCTATCCCGTGGTAATATCGGAATAAAAAGTAGCCTATGTGTTATTCCAGAGATCCAGCTACCTACATACCAAATTTTCATGGCTCTAAGCCCAGTGGTTGTTATTTCGAGAGTTTATCCCTAGTTATCCCATGGGAATATCGGGTCAAAAAAGTCCTTAAGTGTTATTCCAGATGTCCAGTTACCTACATACCAAAATTCATGACTCTAAGCCCAGCGGTTATTATTTCGAGATTTTATCCCTATCCCGTTCGAATATCGGAATAATAGTAGCATATGTGTTATCCAGAGGGTCAGCTACCTACATACCAAATTTCATGGCTCTAAGCCCAGTGGTTTTTTTCGAGATTTTATCCTAGTTATCCCGAAGGAATATCGAGTCAAAAAGTCACTTAAGTGTTTTTTCCAGATGTTCAGTTACCTACATACCAAATTTCATGCCTCTAAGCCCAGCGGTTATTATTTCGCGATTTTATCCCTATCCCGTGGGAATATCGGAATAAATAGTAGCCTATGTGTTATTTCAGAGGTTCAGCTACTTACACACTAAATTTCATTGCTCTAAGCCCATCGGTTTGTTATTTCAAGATTTTATCCCTAGGTTGTTTTGTATGTCAAAATATGAGAGGTATTAAAAGAGGTAAGAAAATGATCAGCACCGCCGATAAAATGAGTACCAATAACTCAAGGAAGTCATTGGTCTGTTGCTAGCCTTTTAGGAAAGTATTTCTTCTTCGTCTTGGCTCTCCATTACTGCAGGTTTGCCGTCAGCTCTGCGAACTGCTTCCGGTACCACTAAAATTCATTGCTCTAAGCCCAGCGGTTGTTATTTCAGATTTTATCCCTAGGTATCCCGTGGGAATATCGGGTCAAAAGTCACCTATGTTTTATTCCAGACGTCCAACTACCTACATACCAAATTTCATGACTCTAAGCCTAGCGGTTGTTATTTCAAGATTTTATTCCTATCCCGTGGGAATATCGGATAAAAAGTATCCTATGTTTTAATCCAGGTTTATAAACTAACTTTCCACTAAATTACATCCAAATCCGTCCAGCCGTTTAAGCGTGAAAAGTAACAAACATACTCACTCACTCACTCACTCACAAACTTTCACATTATTAAATTTAGTAGGATTTTATTGGTGTAAAACTATGTTCACGTGCCATGACAGTTTACACTAATGCACCACGAAAACGAAATCTATTTATTTCAACTTACACTTAACATACTAACTACACTTAGGTTTAAACTTATTATAACAGCAGTTTAAATTGGGACAGTCGAAATCTTATCATCAAAACCGCAAGCATTCAGCACGCACAGCCGTCCATCTCCACGCTAGCAGGTCGCACTGAGGTGTCGATGCCAGCAACGCATGAGGCACTTGTCCCACCGCCGACGATGAGCGAGAAGCGAGTAGAGCGAGTAACTAGAAACGAGTGGGCGAGCAGCGAGAAGCGAGTGTAGTTTTGTCGCTCGGCTGTAAGCGAGTGTTCGAGTGCGACGGGCGATTACTCGCTCCACTCGACTCGCTCGTGCGGGGCGGCCACCAAGCTGACATCGCTGAGCGAGTATCTACAGCTCAGCGAGTTTAATAGCTCTTGTCGCTGCGACAAAAGATGTAAGAGCGAGTTCTCGCCGACAGTGTGAACAGCCAGCGATAACTATTAATATATGTGTCTCTTTTACTCACACATGATCTTATATCTTTTGTTCTTTTCTTGAGCGAGAAAATAGTCGATAGCCAATCGTTTCCTCGCTGGCAGTGAGACAACTGCCTTAAGCTGTGTTAGGACATGGAGTAAAGGCGAGTTCCTACGTGACACCGTACGCGCCGCCGGCACCGCCAACAAATCGCGCCGTCGTGCCCTAATGGAAACGCAACCTTAAGGCTCGTTGATTCCCAAAATATCCGTCACGCCTTAACTTAAATTGTAAACGGCCTCGCGTTTAACAAGGTCACGCGAAAGCCAAGAGAAAAATCCAAAAAGCTATTAAAAAGTTAAGTCTAACGACACTTCCAAACGTTAACATTCAGAGAGCGTCCTGATAACATCTAACAGTTCCAAATTATCCAGGCCTTTTGGGAGTTAGTTGTCAATGAGACAAAAGAGTCAGCGGGCAGATGTCCGAGCACAAAAGCTCGTCGTTACTCTGAAAAATGTCGATATTGCCTGGATAACATCAATTACTCTAGAATCCTTTTGTTCTCACTTCTATCTGGAGCAAGTACACTTCGCCGTAAAAACGGATCTTCTATTTAATTTGAATTCAGAACCGATATTTCAACGTCATAGCCCGCTTGTTTAATGAAATAACTGTCGTCTATTTCGAGCGAGATTCGTTTTTATGAAATTTAAAATGCGGGGTATTCCTAATTTCAAAGACCTAGTCTTTATCTTAACCGATACGGTATTCAGCGAAACACTAATTATAAATACTGCTCAAAAGAAAAAAGACGAAGTTCATTGATAAAACGAAAACACTTATTAAGAAATATACCTAATTTTTATACTAACATTTTTCGTCTGCAAAATGGTTTTATTACAAAATACAAATGATTTTCATTAAATTTAATCTATTAAGATAAAAACGCCGATGTGTTTTTGATTTTACAAGGGTAAAGTAGTCACTTTCTTTTTAACCCCCGTCGCAAAAAGAGGGGTGTTAGTTTGACCGCTATGTTTGTCTGTGTGTCTGTCTGTCTGTGGCCGTGTAGCTCTTAAACGGGTGGACCGATTTTATGCATTTTTTTTATTTGAAAGCAGGTTTTCTAGCGATGGTTCTTAGCCATGTTTTATCAAAATCGGTTTAGCCGTTTTTGGGGTATTTAACTTTTGATAATTTTTATTTGATTTGGAGATGGGATAAGTAAAATATGTTACAAAAATACATCTAAGATCTAAAAGATCTAAGATACTTGCCAAACAATACCAAACAAGCGACAAGCAAGTTTGCAGGTGGTAGGACCTTGTGCAAGGTCCGCCCGGATTGCTACCACCATCTTTCTCGCTAATCTGCCGTGAGCAGCAGGTGCTGCCTGTTGTGTTTCGGCGTGAAGAGTAAGACAGCCGGTGAAATTACTGGCACTTGAGGTATCCCATCGTAGGCCTCTAGGTTGGCAACGGTGTTGCAGATACTCTTGGTGTTGCAGATGTTTATGGGCGGTGATGATCTCTTACCATCAGGAGACCCAATTGCTCGTTTGCCATCCAGTCGAATAAAAAAAAACTACCATTTAAAAGTTTATCCTGTTCATCGTAAACCTGCGGCATCGAACCGCATCTTGGTCCAAATTAGCAAAGATATTTTGATTTTGACTTTGACCTAGTATGCAAACTGTTTTGAGTCCAAATTTAATAATGCAACAAGTAACCACAATACTGCGGAAACCAGACTATTACCGGATTCAATTCAGATTTCCAATGTTTAAACTTGCAAGCAAGTTTAATAACTCAAACCGTCAATGCAATTGTTTCACCGGTATATGAATTAGTTTGAGTCGTCGGCTTTGTCGGTAAAGTCTTGGTCGGAGAGCGTTGAGATAGTCAATGAACTGCGAAGTTGGGGGATCATGGTTGAAGGTGGGGATTTGACGGTTATTTGGTTTAAAATATTTATTTTATGTAGGTAGAGTAGCTGTTTTTTTGCACATTCTGAACTGAGCTTTAGAGACCGGACCCAGTGATTAGAGAACGTGACTACGAAGCTTGAGGTCCCAGGTTCAATCCCCGGTCGGTGCGGAATTAAAAATTCAAAATATCATGGGACAATTGCCACCAATTGATTACGTCCTCAATTAAACTAAATTGTACTATGAGAGCACAAGACAACGGGATAAGCATTATTATATAGATAAGTGTAATATTCAAGAATCAAGTAAAAACATTCGTTTTAAACCGATAATCTTTTAGTCTGGTTCTGTAGCCACTAGGTAATCCGGTCATTCTTCTTCTTCTAGTGCCTCTCCAACTAGGAAGGCTGGCAGTTAGCTGCGCATATGTCTCCCGGTCTTTGGTGAGGTTGAAAAGCTCCGCGGTACTTGTGATTCCAATCCATTCCCGGATATTGCGCAGCCACAAACAAACAAACAAACAAACAAATTCTTTATTCCACGATTTCTTCCTACGTCCAACAGCTCTTCTTAACCCTTAAATTGACAAAAGTTCATGATTCAAGCCTCGTCGGTACCTTATAGTCCAAAATATTCTACATAAAAAAAATTACAAAAAGATAGTCTTGAATAATGGGTCTCGGGCACACTGCCAATTTAAGGGTTAAGGCCACTTTGCCCATGATTATTTATTGAAAAAGCCCATATCTGGAATGCCTAAGCACATGACCTAGGTAGGCAACCTTTCTTCTTTTGATGGTCTGAATCAGTTCGCGTTTCCTCCCAGCTCGGCGTAGGATCTCAAAATTTTTTACTTGATCATTTTTTTTTTCGGTCATTAAATTGTCAAAACTATAAGGAAGCTCTAGAATGTCATCCACGTACACATAAAACTGACATGACAATTTAAACCAACTCAGCATTAAACGTATCTTCTCGAGCCTTAACGACGCATACATTTACTTTCATAAAGTATATCTCAGAATACGGAACAATGGCGCCCTCAGACCTGAGGTTGGCTGCTAGGGGTGGGACTTAATATTTAAAAAAAAGTTTTTTCTTACACAATGATGAAGAAGATTAACTGGAAAAAAGTCACTAATGAAGAAGTAATTGATTGAGTCAGACGTTACTGATATTATTACCTCGTTGAGTTTCTTGCCGGATTCTTTTCAACAGAGGTTTTTCCGAACCGACGGTAGATTTTTTTGTGACATTCATAAGTGCTTGTTTTGGCCTAAATTGAATAAAGATATTTTGTCTTTGACTTTGACAATGTTTTTACTTTGCTTCTCCGCTACCAAGCAGCGGTAACGGAGATGAAAAGAAACAATATTTTAATTAATTTAAATGAAGAATATTTGAGAAGAATTGAGGGATTTTGATTGGTCGTTTTATACAATATAGGTAACCAGGTTGTAAATAACATCTTAAAAGGAAAAGTGAAGTGAAAATGAGAAAGATGGATACCAAGCTTTAATTTTACAAAACAAATGAATGACCGTCGCCGTTGCCGTCGTGTGGCCGTTGTGTTGTATAACGAGGTTAAAAATGCAGCCGTGAGCATGGAACAGGTAACCAATTGATCAACTACACCGACAGCAGTGTAATCAGAAAACCTACCAACCAAAAGAAGAAATAGCCATCAGGTGAATTCACTGATATTTGAAAGAAGGAAGAAAGAAACGAAAGAAAGAGACATTTATTCACTTACACAGAAGAACACGTACCTATACAGCAAAATTAACACAATAAAATAAAAAAGAAAAAAAAATAAAAATTACAGAAAAAACATGAAAATATTTAATACAAAAAAATAATAATAAAATAAAAAAAAAAATATTTCATAAAAAAAAAATCGAATGCCAAAGTTCAAGTCAATCCGTCTAGTAAAAATGGGTCAACTTTGGCATGCAAGATTTGTACTAACCATACACCAAAAGTTAATTACAAGCTTTTTATTTTTGTTAGGCTATCAAGTGCCTATGAAAAAATCGGAAAAACAAATTAAAAAAAACACCGACGATGCTTTTTTCACATCTCTACTGTCTCCACGCGATGCCTGGGGGAGGGATAAAGCTCCCGCACACGGGTACCTGTCCGAGGTGTCTGCGCAAGATGGATCGCGGCATACTAATGACACCGCCTGTCCGGCTCTGTCGCTGGAGACAATAAATAGGTCGAGAGTTGCCTTTCACTGCTCCTTTTGCAAGGTTTTATTTAACAGTGTGTTAGTTAAATTTCAGTTAGTTCCTGTGGTCGAGTTGAGATTTGGCGTAGATGTGTGAACTGAATGGCAATACAAGCGTTTATCAAAATGTATTTTGTTACAGTTGTAACTATTAATTAATTCAAGTTGGACGTGGCTGGGATGTTTAATACACGTAACTTTATCCGACGGAAAATATAATAGTTGAGCATATTGTCCAGTGGTAGCTACAAATTTGTTAAGTCTAATTACTAGACGTGTTTTTTCTTGTGTAAGAAAAGTTTTCTAAGGCAGTCGGAAAGTTTTTTTTTTCTTATTTTTTAATATTTCTGTGAAAACAATAGTTTAAAAGTCATCAATCATTTTATACCCACATCGTTAACTTCGGGAGTTACATCGAATCCTTGGCAAAAACTGCTGCGAAAAAGTTTGGTATCCCATCCAAAGATAGGCGATACTTCACTACGGACCAGCTCATTGGTCTTTACCGAGCCCAAGTCCGAGGCGGTATTGCTGCCACCTTTGGGACGGTTCTGCTGAATATCAGCTAGCTGCTTTGGATTCGGTAGAACAGCGAGTGAAGAGGCTCATCGGCGTCGCCTGCGATTTGGATTCTTGTAGCCAGAGCCTTCGTCATCGCAGAAGAGTGGCTTCACTGTCGGCTACAGGCTACATTTCGGTGAATGTGCTTCGGAACTGCACGACCTTATTCCACCTGCTCTTTTCTTCCACCAAAAATAAAAAAAATGGAACCAGTAAGAGAAACAAAGTCAGGGTCTTTTATGCCGTGCAAATAATGTTACATATCTACCCAGTGAAGAAAATTTTCGGTTAAACTATACGTAAATTAAAACAAATGTGTCATTATAATCGTAGATTCGTATAATATTAAATAAAACGTGCCTCTACAAAATATTAACTATCTTACACAATTTTCAGATCGCGTCTCTATGCACCAGAAATAATGTCTTCACAGAAAACGTCTACGTAATGCATGTCATCAATCCTGATTGAGAATCAGAAAAAATACTGCTGTCCTTATCCTAAGAAACAAGTCAGACAAGGACGACATCGATGCTCTATAGCGTTTCCTGATTGCAGGGCCCCTCAGGGCTCCTTAATGGACAACGTCTCTATGCACTATTTTCTCCCCTTTCCCGACTGGGGAAAACAAGGAAAACGCAAGAACAAATTCGCATCCTGACTTGCGAATTCTCCTGCAATCATTGAGGGTATGAGCATTTTATTGGTTTTCAATTTAACTAGAGAAGTAAAGGCGGTTCGAGAGGTAGCGTTCCTTTTTTTTATTCGACTGGATGGCAAACGAGCAAGTGGGTCTCCTGATGGTAAGAGATCACCACCGCCCATAAACACCTGCAACACCAAGGGTATTGCAGATGCGTTGCCAACCTAGAGGCCTAAGATGGTATACCTCAAGTGCCAGTAATTTCACCGGCTGTCTTACTCTCCACGGCGAAACACAACAGTGCCAGCACTGCTGCTTCACGGCAGGATTAGCGAGCAAGATGGTGGTAGAAATCCGGGCGGACCTTGCACAACCTTCCTGTTTTTGAGGTCCGTTGGTCGGATGACATCAAGTAGTCGGCTGGTAAGTACTTAAGCTGTGGATGAGACTGACACAGGACTGGGCAAAGTGGCGTGAAAATGAAGAGGCCTTTACTCAGTGGGCGGATGTGCTGTTTGATTCGTCGGACGGCTTTCGGTTTTGGAATGTAGATTTTATGATCACAGAAAGAGAAATTATCGTTAGATACTTCGGTTTGGAGGAATCGTACATAATGGTCAACGATGGGTATAATTCCGCTATCAAAAAAGAAGCTTTCATCGTTTTATTGAAATTTTCTTTTATTTCAAACAATACGTAAGAACTGCGGACTCCAGTTTAATACCTACCTTGGTGATGTATGAGTTTTAAAGTTACTGTTATAATACTACAGATCTTTAAATAATTTTACTATGAAAGTCTATTTCCATAGACGGTCTCAATATAAAACCTGTCGGTCGAAGCCTTGCAACTCGATACCGCAAGCCGCCTCAACAAAAACTGTCAAAATATATTGACAAAATTATTTAAGAGCATTATTAGTGCCATAATTAAACTGGTATCGCCAACCGAAACCAAAATTATACATACAACTGAGATTGCGAATTCGGTTTCGGCCAAAACCGTAACGTAAATTCAAGTACGATTCTCGCGTAATTTTATTAAATTTGCATTCTTATAAGATCTTGTAATTTTGTTATAGCGTTCTTCAGACCCTTGCAACACAATGCTAAGCGTATATTAGCCCTCCAGCAGTGCACGCCATTTCAATTACTAATACTGACTACTAGGTCAATTGATCGTTTTGTAACTTAAAAAAAAAATCTATTCTTTTTTACGCGGGATAACAACGTAGCCAAGAAAAATTAGTGACGGTGTAACTATACGATGCCAACGGTATCCGAACGGCATAAAATCACACAACCGAATTTCGGTCTTGGTAAGATTTTTTTCTGAAACCAAAACTCTAATTTAATGCTTAAATTGTCCGAAACCGATACCGAAAGTTCGGTCAGACGCTGAAGTACAGCTCTATAGTTTTATTAAAACCTAGGTACGCTTGAAAATCTCCAGTTTCATATTTGCATAAGTCAGGTTGGATACTTATCGCCTATCGGGACATGAAGAAGAATTGATTAGCTGCCGAGCCGAGCAAAGATACCCGCCCTGTTCCGCACTGAACCGGAGTATTATTAATGACACTCGGGCATGTGAAACGATTATTAATTTCTAGAAGAGGATTGTTTTAGACACTTATTAGAGTTAATAAAATGTTTATAGAAACGCTAAGTTTTTCGCATAAACACAGAATACATAAATATTACTTGAAACCGGCTTACGTGAATCGAAGTTGGTTTCGTACCACTGCACCAAAAATTATTTTTGATGAAAAAGTTTACGAGGGATTTACTTATGAAGTAAATAGATATCACGGGAACCAAAGAAGGTAAAGATTGTGTTGTGGGTACAACTAGGCAACAAATAAACATTTTTTAATAGATGCATACTTAAATACCATTTGTAAACACCCAAAAACATTTTTATTTAAAGTGTATTAGATCAAAGGTGTGACTACACTGAGTTAAAAATTCCAATGAGAAATCATAACTGAGACGTTCACTCAAACGTAGCTCCTGAAATACTCTCGAATAATTATTGAAGACACCCTTAGGCTAAAAACGATGGTGATGGTACAAATATTACACGATACAAAAGAAAATGATCAGTTTTCTTTGTTTTATCTTCCTGATTGAACGTCAATTGTAAAAGGTAGGAGGTATTTTCATACCAATTATATTGTTTTCCTTGGATAAACAAACATTCATAAATAAGAATGATTGAATTCTTATGCGAAGTGACGAGAGAAGCAGCATGTGTGTACTTTTGACTATTTATAGATATAGAAGAATTTATCAGGTGTCCCGACAACTTGATCATTAATATCACCAGGTACCATCTTTAAAGCAGAATCCGAGTTAAAAGATAATGGAAGTATAAATCGTTCACTTCCTTTAGCTCTGCTCAATTACTGTGAATAAATGCGGATCTGAAATCACGTCGGGACAATTTCCGAACGGCAACACATCGCAGCGAGGGCAGGCTGGGCGCGCGCCACGCCTTCACCGTGGGTTCCGATAAAAGAATTTAAAACCATTAAGATACTCGACTTACACTCCAACTTATCTTTTTTGCCATTCTCAATGCGTTCTAGGCACGATTAAATCCCACTAATATTAACTAGCCGTTACCCGCAACCCTGTCCGCGTAGAATTCGTTTATCGCTATCCCGGGAGAACTATGCAATTTTCCAGAATAAAAACTACCCTATGTTTTTCTCCGGGACTCAAACTATCTGTATACCGAATTTCATCTAAATCTGTTCAATGGTTCAAACGTGATGAAGTAACAAACAAACAGACTCACAAACTTTCGGATTTATAATACGTCTAAACCATTAAACCTATTTCGATGAAATTCGGTACCTATACAGATAGTTTGAGTTCCGGGGAAGGACAAAAGGATAGTTTATACCCCGGAAAATTGCATAGCTCCCGCGGAATAGACGGAGTCGCGGGTAACAGGCTAGTTAAAGATAAAAATGGATACTAAAATCAGAAATCATAATAATTTACGAGTGTGTATTGAAAACAGCGATGGTGGCCTAGTTGTTTAATTTATGGCCTATAGTGCGTTCAAACCCGAGCTTGCATACCTGAGTTTTACGAAATTCATGTGCGAAATTACATTTGAAATTAATCAAGAGTTTTCCATCGTGAGGAAACTTGCGCTAGCAAAGCAATTCAATGGTGCTTGTGAAATTCCCAATACGCAATTGGCACGCGTGGGAAGTAGGACCTAAACCTTATCTCTATTGAGTACTTGATGTGAGTTTTAGCTTGATATCTCCACGCTTTCCTGAGAAAAGGGGTCTTGAGAGACGAACAGATACACACATGGACAACAAAGTGATCGATCCTACAAGTATTTTGTTTTTTGGAACCCCAAAAATGTACTTTTTTAATGTGCTTCCTAAAGTAAGAGAGTCCCATATAACTTCCCACGGAAAGTATGCGTAAAGCATTTTCACAGCAAAATAACCTAACCAACAAAAAGTTGGAAACCCCCGACTTTGTCACTTCAAAGTTCAATATTCAAAGTTCATGTCTAAGAACCATCGCTAGAAAACCTTATTTCAAATAAAAAAACCGCATTAAAGAAAGAAAGAAGAAGAAAGAAATATTTTATTCGGACCTCGCACATTACATAAAAAACATAATTGAAATACATTAAAAAAAGAAAAAAGTAAAATAAAAAACAACAATAATATTAAAATAAAAAAGAAGTATTATGATTTCAAATCGGTCCACTCGTTTATGAGCTACGGTGCCAGAGACAAGCAGACAGAAGACACACAGACATACAGACACACATAGCGGTCACAATTATAACACCCCTCTTTGTGCGTCGGGGGTTAGAAAAGGAATGCATCAGGAACTATACGTCACATTGGATTTTATAGACATGCGTGCTAATTCTGATGTGATGTCCACCGCTCAGGTTTTTTGTATTTCACAACGGATTGTCAGTTATTTAATTTTCATCACTCCGGATTATCTGTCCATCAGTCTGAAAGGGATACAAGATAATTCTCTCGTCATTCTGGCCGGAATAATGGGCTGGACTGAAGCTAGAGAACTATGTAACAGGATATCAAAAAAAGCGGATTCCACAACGAAATGACAATATGGCCGCTGCATCCGCTCGCACGCACCCGCGCGTTTGACAAGAACTGAATGCCCGGTACCACGAAACTCAGCCCGCGCGGCGACAACTGACGCCAGTCATAGAATTTGCGTTAATTTAGCGATAGTCGCTATCCCGAAACGTTATCATAATACTTATTTACTCTGAGCAAATTTGATTCTACCCATAATCCGCAAAGTAGCCTGAATAGTCTAGTAAATCGCGCGTAGCTTGGATCAGCAACTAATGCCATACAACGTAAGCTTGGTCCGACTAAATACCCTGGGACCCATACCTACTTTATTCAGATAATACCCGGGAAAAGTATGGGACAGCTGCGAAACAAAAAAGGGTCCCCAAGCTTCGCTGTGGAAATAGAGATTCTTTGTATTTCTGAGTTAAAAATACAAATCGCTGTCGGGGAATATACGAGTTGTTTAAAATATTAAGTAACTAGCCGTTACCCGCGACTCGGTCCACGTAGAATTCGGTTTTCACTATCCCGCGGGAACTTTGCAATTTTCCGGGATAAAAATTATCCTCTGTTCTTCCCCGGGACGCAAGCTTAGACGAGATGAAGTAACAAACTTTCGAAATTTATTGTAATAAAGTGGGATAAATGTCGAATGAATTTATCGGATATTCTTTTATTACACAACTTGTTTTTACCTGTGGCGTTGTTTGTTAGCATTAAAGAAAAATAGCACGTTTTGTATGTGGCAAAGATCTAGTTATGTTATGAGTGAGAATATTAATTTACTTGTTAACACTTGATCAACACAATTTTTTGAAGTATCGCACTAATATTGTAAATTGCGAAAGTTTGTAAGTCTGTTTGTTTGATACCTTATCACGTCTAAACCACTGAACAGATTTAGGTGAAATTTGGTACACATGTAGTTTAAGTCCTGGGGAAGGACACAGGATAATTTTATCCCGAAAAATTGCATAGTTCCCGCGGCGTAAACGAATATTACGTGGGCGAAGTCGCGGGTAACAGGTTAGTTATTAATGATTTATTGAATCAGACGTTACTTTGCGGAGGTCTATATAAATGAACTATAACAAAAACAATAATTATTTATAGTTCATTTTAAAGTCTTTTGGTTTACGTCTGTAGTTTAACTAGCAGAACAGAACCCAAGAACCATCCGCGTGTTTATGCTAACAAATAAGTATTGAGGCGTGTTTCAGAAGGATCCCCAATATCCGGGCACGTCCGCAGCGGCAATTTTCCTCTTTTGTCCGCTAATTGGTGGGATAGTGCCGCGACGTCCTCGTAAACAAACAAACAAACACATCCTCAGCCGAGACGCCGCCCGGAATACTGAGAGGCTCTTTATAGATGACGCAAACAGACGTTCATTAAGAAACAGAATCTCAGGATATGGTTGAGCTGTGATAGTTTAAAAATGTCTCGGGCTGGTCTCGGGTGAATATTCGTTCGTTTTTACCGGTCATCTATACTCCGTTTAATTTAAGATTTCAAGGTATTTCGAACACAAATTGACTAAAATACCTACATGTACATTTATGAGCGGTATTTATTATATTTTTACTATAGAAGCTAACACAATTTTTAATAGTTTCATTGTTTAAAGAAAGAAAGAAAGAAGACATTTATTCACTTACACAGAAGACACACATATACAGCAAAATTAACACAAATAAAATAAAAAATAAAAAAAATAAAAAAATCCTTTAAAACGCCCAAATTTTACCGTTAAGTTTCAAATCTATATATATAAAAGAAGAAACTGACTGACTGACTGACTGACTTATAGATCAACGCACAGCCCAAACCGCTGGGTCTAGAAACTCGAAATTTGGAATATATGTTCCTTAATAGGTGTAGACGCGCACTAAGAAAGGATTTTTCGAAATTCCCACGGGATAGGGAATAAATGGGATTTATATTTTCACTTCGAAATGACCTTATTTCAGTAACTATAATTATTAGAAACTTCAAATTTGGCATGCACGTAGGTAATACTAACAGCTAAAAACTCTTTTCAGGATTTTACGAAATTCCCACGGGATAGAGAATAAATGGGATTTATATTTTCACTTTTAATTAATGACCCTATTTCCATAACTATAATTATTAGATACTTCAAATTTGGTAAACAAGTAAGTAATACTAACAGCTAAAAACTATTTTCAGGATTTATCAAAATTCCCACGGGATAGGGAATAAAATGGAATTTATATTTTCACTTCAACATGGCCCTATTTGCGTAACTATAATTATTAGAAACTTCAAATTTGGCATGCAAGTAGGTAATACTAACAGCTAAAAACGGTTTTCAGGATTTCTCGAAATTCCCACGGGATAGTGCATAAATGGGATTTGTATTTTCACTTTCAATTATTGACCCTTTTACCGTAACTATAATTATTAGAGACTTCGAATTTGACGAGCAAGTAGGTAATACTAACAGCTAAAAACAATTTTCAGGATTTATCAAAATTCCTACGGGATAGGGAATAAAATGGGATTTATATTTCCGCTTCAAAGTGGCCCTAACTCCGTAATTATAAATATTAGAAACTTCAAATTTGGCATGCAGGTAGGTAAAAACTGTTTCAAAGATTTTCCGAATATCCCACGGGATAAAACGAATAAAGAGGATTTTATATACTTACCAACTGAATCAGAAAACGCATACGCTAAACCAATAAAACTGGGGACTGGAGATTTGGCAACCTGATGTAAATCTGGTAACAATTATTTAGCAGTGACATCCTGCTCATCCTGGCGAGGATCGTCTCCGTAGAAGGGAACTCCTCAAAAGTTAATGGCACACGCAAAAGACTTTACATGATTGTTAAATTTCAATGACAATGCGTTTATATGATATACACCGCCTGATGCTGCAGCCAGGGTCGTCTGCTGATGACGGAACTCCTCAAGGGCTCATAGCATAGATACAAAATTTTACATGTACGTTCAACGAGCTGACACAATTACTTTGCCCACCCGCGATCTTTATGATAGCTACTTTTGTGCCCATGCAATGTGTGTTCATGCAGTTCCTCCACCTCCACACTGTAAGAACACACAAATCACACAAATCCATCTATCACCACCACCACTTTACACTGACGCGTTTCGAACTCAACCAGAGCTCATCTTCAGAGCAACACAACCGTTCAGCATGCTACGGTGTGAAATTTGGCATAGATGGACCTAAAGTAATGCAGAGGTGCACTAGGGCAAAGATTAGAGAAATAGAAAGAATAGGAAAATATCTCAACTTTGTTTGTTTCTTTGTTTGTTGAGGGTCATCTCTGAAACTATTAAGATGATTTAAATAATTCTTTTATCAATAGAAAGATACACTATCCCAGATTGACATTAGACTTTGTACTTTAAAAAAAATTACAAACTTTCCGCACAATAAAAATAAGTTTCAATTTTGAGGCAGATTTTCAAAATTATTTCAATAAAAGAAAGCTACAATGTGTCTCTAATCGACAATCAAGAATATTAAAATAGATCTTAACAGTAATTCATGTCCCGCGGGAACTTTACAATTTCTCGGGATGTAATCCTATATCGTGTATGAAGTCGCGGGCAAAAGAAACGGGTAGTATGTATACTTCGTTTTCTAAAATTCCAACCCTGAATCAGCGAAGCAGGGTTTCAAAGTTGGTAAGAATCATAGTTAATTACGTATGTAGGTCGATTTTTGTATTACAAAATTTGCACCATCTGTCTAAAATAAAACTGTCTGTATTTGTATTTCCATATAATCCTCCGAAAAATTAATCAAAACACGAAAAAAGGATCGCAGAAAGTGAATGTATGTTACTCCAAATTTAACGCGAGCGAAGCCGCGGGCAAAAGCTAGTGTTAAAATGAATGGAGTATACCTTATTACCGACCCACGTTCATTAGCACAACGGAGGGACGAGTCGGAAGAATTTTGAATACGCCAGATTTAGCATCGGTACCGTCTTTAATTTTTATAAAAATTTAGCCCTGAGCATCATTTCTTTACTAATCTCGTACTTCCGAAACCGTACCTAATGACTAATAACCTAACCTAACCAACAAGTTGAGAAACCCTCGACTTTGTCAATTCAAAGTACAAAATCTCAAAAACGGCTGAAGAAAACCTGCTTACACCACCGCTGGACAACGATACAGACACGAATTTCTCCTATGCACTTCATATCTCAGCTTGTGTTGTTCCTTATTTAGCCACTTAAGCAGCGAACCTAGCGACGTCTATGCCCTCATCGAGAAACTTTTCGGCACTCCATGCGCTCACCCGGACAAGAGATTTATTTAGAGAATTTTATTTAAACGATTTTTTATTTATTTAGAGAATTTTATTTAAACGTTACAGAACGCATTTGGCAAACCATAAAAATGCAAATGCCGGAAATTCAACCTGGGTCTTCGCCAGATTGCTGAGGGACTAGGTTCGATTCCTTAGTCCAGCCTTCGGGACTGAAACCGAACTTTTGGCTGAAACATGATTTTTAAGCCGAAACCTGCCGAAACCGAAAGTTCGGTCGGACAATAGACACAACTGTTCACTCAGCCCTCCGTGATCAATCTTCAGGCTACAACAACCGCTTTGAATTCACTAAACCAATTTACGATTGTAATTCGTGTTCATTCGATGCGCGGTGAGTTTCTCGACGTACTAGATTACTGTATACCAGGCCACGCAGGTCCCGTTCCATGTCGGTACAAGCGCGACGCATTGGCCAATGCCGTTTGTCATGTGTGGTACAGCGTACGGACGTCGGTTGTGTTACGCTGACAAATGCTTCTCCGCATTACGGACAGTGATGTGTATACACTGCTGTATCTGCAGCATAGCAAACTGCATTAGGAATAGCATTGGCACTGGGTGAAGGGATGTTTGTCTAATAAGCTGCCATTTGACTGTTTCGGATTTGAATTGTAAATGTATACGGAATTTATGGAATTGTGCGCTGGAATTTCTTTCGATAGATTGCAAGTTACATGAAAGAAATGCGACGGAAGTAAAGTTGTTCAAAATATTATACCATATACAAATCCTGACAAACAAACAAACAAACAAACAAACAAACTGAAGTGGGACTGGGCCGGACATGTCTGCCGCATGCACCCGGACCGATGGGCACGGATCGCAACCGAATGGGATCCGAGAGATGGGCATAGGAGCAGAGGCAGACCCAAGAGGAGATGGCGGGACGACCTGAGCGCTTTTCAGCTCGATTGGCAGGTGCATGCCCAGGACAGGGAAGAGTGGCGGAGAAAAGGGGAGGCCTTTGCCCAGCAGGCTACATAAAAAAAAAAAAAAATACAAATCCTACTAAGTATTATAAATGTGAATGTTTGTGAAGTTTGTGTGTGTGTCACGCTAAAACGGCTGGATGGATTTGAATGAAATTTGGTACGTAGTTAGCTGACACTAGGTTACTTTTTATCCCGATATTCTTACGAGATTGGGATAAAATATTGAAATCTCAACCGCTAGGTTCGGGGTGATGGGGGTGATCCTCAGTCATTATACGAGCCGTTAAGTATGCGAGCCGATATGGACCCGTCGTATAATGACTGAGGATTTTTTTAAACATATTGTCGCTGGGAGGATATTGTATCTGAGCCGTCAGACGGTCTCCTCACGACGCCATGTTCTTCTCGGCCATTTTACGTTGTGTTCACCAGAAGACTGTCTTCACACAACACACGTGAACATAGCGAACATGGCGTCGTAAGAACGCCATCAGACGGCTCAGATAGGGTCCATATCAGCTCGCATACTTATTGGAAGTCCGAATGTTATGTTTGTCAGAACGATCGTTTGTCATAACTCTTTTTTCTCTGAATCAAATAATTGTTCAGAATTGTTCTAAAACAAACCTAACCTAACCTATAGTTTTCTATTGGATGACCATTTAAAATTTTCAGAAAACTGTAAGTTTTCAGTAGGGAAAAAATTATGACAAACGATGATTCAGACATAAATTACGGTATGACTAGCGAAGAGTATGCGAACTTTGGCGCCCCCTTATAGGACATGTACTTCAGTGCGTGAGCTCAACTCTGGTGGCACTACCTGTAAGCCCTGTTGGAAGGGCTTTGCCCTTGAAGCCTTCAGTGTATCTGCAGATTAGCCGGCCATCGACCCCGGGCGATTATCAAGCGCGATGATAACGTGACCAGGGTCACAACAGCTGCTGCTTAGCTGCCCTAAAGCTTACGTCTGTTACTAATAATTGCTGGCTAAATTGGATCGCCTTAATAATTTAGACGTCAGTGTTATTGATTGGATTATTTGATTGTTGATACGGTTACGTGATATGAGTAAA
Organism: Choristoneura fumiferana; assembly: GCF_025370935.1. Lineage (NCBI taxonomy): Eukaryota > Metazoa > Arthropoda > Insecta > Lepidoptera > Tortricidae > Choristoneura > Choristoneura fumiferana. Next base: position 512,609 of record NC_133489.1, read on the forward strand.
GGTAGGTATGAGTAAAGCGTTCTCGCTCCTCCTTCATCAACCGCACAGCAAAAGAGTGGAACTCCCTGCCTGCGACTGTGTTTCCTGAACACTACAATTTGGCCGCTTTCAAGTCCAGGGTGAATGAGCATCTACTAGGCAAGCGTGCTCCATCGTAGGCCTCATCCTCGCTTTCCATCAGGCGTGATTGTGGCCAAACGCAAGCCTATACTGTATAAAAAAAAAGGTCAAGACATACTGGTGCTCTATCGCTGTGTACCATCAGCCAAATACTCGTATGTGGTCTACCCTCAGACCTTGAATCGAGATAGACGAAAAGAGCGCTTCCAACTGTATGAGAACCTAGCGTGTCGAATTTTTCGTACGCACTGTACCGATTCAAAAAGTGCCCGGAACCGATTCAAAGGCGTGCCGCTGCGACTCGAGCGGCGGCTATTTCAAATTTAGGTCGGACAAAACTTTGACCGTGGATCAAACTTTTTACACGCAAGGTAGGTAAATTCTTAAGGTCTATCTCGATATAAGGGCTGTGGGTCTACCACCCTAAAGTTGATAGTTGTTTGCATAAAACAATAATGCCAATAGACGTGTCTGTCAACTTGAAAGTTCGACTTTAGCGACATATTCATTTGATAGGAACTTGATTAAAAAAATTGATAGACCACTTATTTGGCTGATGGTATGTACCAGCACCATTATCTGACACAACAAAACGTGCATAAATATCGACGACACATTGCATACATCTGGTAGCATGGTGTACGGTTGTGTTGCTCTGAAGATGAGCTCTGGTTGAGTTCGAAACGCGTCAGTGCATTGTGGTGGTGGTGATAGATGGGTTTGTGTGATTTGTGTTTTTTTGGAGCCAAAATAAACTTTTCTTTCTTTATTTCTTTCTTCTTACAGTGGAGGTGGAGGAACTGCATGAACACGCGTATCTTGCATAAACTTAGCTAGATCATAAGGTCGCGGGTGAGCAAAGAAATTCTTTTAGTTCATTTACAATGCTAGGGCTAGTAAGACGTGTCAGATATTTTTGCATACTCTGTTGTTGCACATAATAGATTGTCACTCTACAATACAATACAAATACTCTTTATTGTACACCAGACATAGTAAGCGATACAGAAAACAGATACACAGAAAAAAAAATACTACTCTACTTATAATATGTCACTGACAATTATCACGTTGGTAAAATAGATGCCTACTGAAACTATGGGGGTTGTATCTATTTATGCATATAACTAGATACGAACATAACATTTTAGTATTGTCAAGTGCAGGGCTTTAATTATGCACATTCCTGTCGTCCAAACAAAGACCTCTGACATCGATACCATCCAATGGAGCCCAGCAAATATCTGTAAAATCGAAAACCTTTTGTTGCCAATTTATCAACACTTTTATACGGGTTGTTAATATTTAATTACCGGCGTTAGTGGTAAATCAACTGTGCCACGAATGTTTAAATGTGTTAATAATGTATGTGTGGTCGGCAAGTCCCCTTAATTACATGACACGGATATTGTTTATTGAAAACTCTATTATTTCCCCCGTGAAATGATAAGCAATTATTTATTTATACGGGTTTGCTGTTTGGAATGATTTTACCGGTATGCCTGAAGGGAGATTATAATATCATTTTGAATAATAATGTCCTGTTAAAAATATGTTAAGCTTTAAAAGGTCGTTAGGTTATTTCTTCAAGATGTGAAGCGCCTCGACTACGTGGAATAGGAGCCTGTATTCATGCATTTTCTCCACCACCACACTGTAAGAACACACATAAATCACACAAACCCAACTATGACCATCACCACTGACATGTTTCGAACTCAACCAGAGCTCATCTTCAGAGCATCACAATCGTTCACCATGCTACCAGATGTCTTGCATAGACGTATCATAAGGTCGCGGGTGAGCAAACTAAAACTAGTTCATTGATATGAACCTCGGCAAAGTAACGCCTGCAGGGCTACTACGAAACTCGAAGTTCGTATCTACCGTCCCTCTCGCTCTCGTATTAAATAGTATAAGTTTCAGAGGGACCGCACGACACGAACTACGAGTTTCGAGTTTCGTAGTAGCCCTGCTGATTCAATAAACTATTTTACCGATCACGTCACATGTAATGTATCAGGCTTCCAATTACTAATTAATCAGAGATACCTGTCATACTCCGAATAATGTGAAGAGCATAGTAGTTAATTAGATATGACGATAATTAGTGGCCTGCATTGACGTGGCCTTTGTTCTGTATCGCTCTGACATACATCCTGTAGTCAATAGATGCCGGGGTTTGAATAGCAGTGACTTAACGACACACGCTTTGTGAACTGGGGGCCTACCATGCTTTCTTAATACGATTCAGTTTAGGCTCTAAACTGAACTGCATCGCTATTTCGTACCACGACGTTACTTTTGCGACTCAGTTCAAGCACGGTTCAGCGACAGCGATACAGACATTTTCATTCACTCAGTCAAATTTAGCGATTCAGTATAAGTTACTCATTCTGTCAATTCTTTTGGAATTTTAAGTGTTTTACTTGGAATATTTTTAAATTTCAAGAACTTTTAAACTTTTATTCAATTTTTATAACTTTTCAAAGGTACTCACGATATTGTGCTTTTTAACTGCTCATTGATAAAACTAATTTTTCATTGAGAAAAGAGACTCGTGGATTAGTGACAGCGTAAACATTTTATTTGTAATCAATACAACGGTTGCTAAGAACACGAAATGACATAGAAATATGGTTTTCCAAAATAAAGAGGTTTTAGTATACAATATTTGGTTTGCATATAGCGGCATCCCTTTCGCGACTTAGCGTTTCAATTTCGGACCAGAGACAATATCGGTCTTTCATTCACTTGTAAACCATTGAGACTCAGTTCTGAGAAATAAACGTCGTGGTACCAATTTCGACGATTCAGTTTAGGTGCCTAAATTGAACTGCTCTGCGTTTGAATCGTTTATGAAAGGTCATGGTAGGCCCCCTGAAGGCGTGGAGTACAATTATTATAATTTGTGTTATGTAAAGCGTTGAGGTTCAAACTGACGTATCTAATTAATACCTTTAAACAAGTATTTTTTGTTTGTTCCAGTATTGCTACGGGATTGCGCCGTAGGCGACAGGCTAGCAACCTGTCACTATTGTACCGTTTTTGCCAAACTTAAAACCTAAAATTGCTAAAGGTGGCTCCGAAGCGGTAACGTTTCGTGTGCTCTGCCTACCCCATTTGGGAATACAGGTGTCATGTTTGTGTGTGTGTGTGTGTGTGTTGCTACGGGATGCTCTCCTATTCATTTCCTCTCGTGTTATTAATGCCGCCTTATTTTTCTGGTCACATTTTTTACGAATTGGCTGTAGATTATGATGTCGTTTTTAATGCTGGTGTTTTTAATTGACAGCAGGTTTTCTAGCAATAGTTCTTAGACATGTTTTATCAAAATCGGTTCAGCCGTTTTTGAGATATTGAACTTTGAAGTGACAAAGTCGGGTGTTTTCCAACTTTTTGTTGGTAGGTTAGGACTTTCGAGGTACAAAACGCTAAAAAAATTTTTATGTCAGTATAGGGTATTAATTAGTATGTTAGTTTAGGTCTAATGAAGGAACAGTTAAATAGGTATCATTAAAGAGTGTTTTTAAGGGACTTTCTTTTGCTACTCCTCGTCTAACTCCGAAGAACAACTCATCGAGACACTTCGACTGACTCTCGAGTAAAAACTAGAAACTTAAATGAACTTTTTCGAAGCGAGTTCTGTTGAACCCTAGTTATTTCAGAACTGTAATTATTGTCCCGTCACCCCGTTATACAGATAACAGTAAGCTGAGAAATTTAGTTTTAACTTGGAGATGTATTTAAATAAGTTTCTCCTTAGATCGAGTAATGACACTCGCTTATATTTTATTTAACAAGTTGCTTGCATTACCTGCACAGTTTTCATTTACATAGCTGTTGTCTCTACCCTCTGGTCAAAGATGAGTAGAACGTGTTCATTAGAGAATATTTAACCTACGTAAAAATACAAATCCTCATATCAAACGCTACAATCATCCTCATCATCCCAGCCTATTTACGTCCCACTGCTGGGCACAGGCCTCCTCTCACAACGAGAGGGCTTGGGCCGTAGTTCCCACGCTGGCATAGAGCGGATTGGGAACTACACACACACCATTGAATTACTTTACAGGTGTGTACAGGATTCCTTACGATGTTTTCCTTCACCGTAAACCTCGTGGTAAATTTCAAATGTAATTTCGCCCATGAACTTCGAATAACTCACAGGTGCGGGCCGGGATTTGAACACACGTTTTATGCTTGAGAGGCGATAGGTCAATTTACAATATTAGAACATTCCTGAAAAGGAACTCTGCTCGGAATGTGGGTCTTGGTCCAAAAGGGTAGAGACAGACACGATTTACCTGTTTGATGATTAAATCCATGAAATGACTTTTTCTTAATTTTAACTTTAATTCGTGAGGCTTTAATAGGTCATTTCCCGCCGGCCGGTGTTATTACTGGCACGTGAGGTATCCCATTTTAGGCCTCTAGGTTGGCAACGCGTCTGCTGTACCCCTGGTGTTGCAGATGTTTATGGGCGGTGGTGATCTCTTATCAGGAGACCCATTTGCTCGTTTTCCATCCAGTCAAATAAAAAATAAAAAAAAACCGTGGCACTTTTGACCTGTCATAGTGACTTCTCATTTTTGAAATTTACATAACTGATATCGATAATTTAAGACTTTAAATTTAGATCGTTGTAAAATAATAATTGTACTTACCTAATTTATTTCATAGAGAAACTAATCATTATTATTAGTTAAAAAATACTTTTAGTAAATACCTACCTTTTTGCTGTCATGTACACGCATTGTTTCTGATGTCCTATTAATCGTTCAAAGGTTACCTGGAAGACATCCTGCACGGGATAAATTTGCCTTTGTGCATCTTTGGTGCATCTCTTTCTCTCTATAACTGTTAATTTCATGTATTCTAAATACAAAACAAAAAATGCACAAGAACACTAATGCTATAAATTCATGGACATCTCAAACTTGGAAACCTTTATGCTTTATTTATTCCTGACAAGAGATACCATCGTTTGGACACCAGGGTTCCGTATACGACATAAAGTTTAGGAGTGATTTTTACACGTCGCAGTAAAACGTAGGGTGCACATACAATATTGTGTTAGGGCAGGATAACTTTACTGCCGGCCGGTTGTGCAACTATCCGGGAATAAAGGGACAATATGGTCACTGTCGATTTGGGGAAAGTCTTGAGGAAAATCCTGGGCATACGGTTGTGCCATTATAATTTCGGTCCACTGCGTTCATGTCAACATGTTATGAAATAAGTTGTATTGTATTTAAAACTCTTGTAAGTACATAAAAAGATGAAACAATAGATAGCAATATAATAACAAGATAAAACAAAAGCGAACTTATGCCTTAAATGGATCGCTTGAGTAATAAGATGAGTTTCTGTTTAAAAAAAAAACAAGTTTTTTGCTGACTGTACTTACTTAGGTATACCAAATTTCAAGTCAATCCGATCGTTGGAAGTGGGTTAATTTATGAACTCACAAGATTTGATCCAACGACTACCACTTGTGGTGTGTCCCTGTTGGGCAAGTTAAATAAAGGCTTGTAAAAACTGACCAAGGACCTAAGAAAAAGGGTTTTGACAGACGTATGGATAACAAAGTGATCCTTCAATAAATTCGATTTTGCTGAGGTACGGAAACTTCAAATTACTTTTATAATTTTACTAGCTTTTGCCCGCGGTTGCGCCCACGTGGTATTCGGTTATCGCGCGCTGTTCCCTCAAAAGTAGCCTATGTCACTCTCGGGCCCATAAACTATCTCTAAGCCAAAAATCACTTCGATCCGTCGCTCCGTTACAACACAAACACACACACTTTCGCATTTATAATATTAGTATAGATTCATAAATACAAGCTGTTGCCCGCGACTCAGTCCACGTAGAATTCGTCGATCGCTATCCCGCGGGAACTGTAACATTTTCCGGGATAAAAACTATCCTATGTCCTTCCCCGGGACTCAAACTTTTTTTTTTATTTTTTTATTCGACTAGATGGCAAACGAACAAGTGGGTCTCCTGATGGTAAAAGATCGCCACCGCCCATAAACATCTGCAACTACCTGTATACCGAATTTCATCTAAATCGGTTCAGTGGTTTAAACGTGAGTACCAAACAAACAGACTTACAAACTTTCGCATTTCTAATATTAGTGGGATAATAGACCAGACCGCGTGAAAAATAATGCCAGAAAAATATTGCTGAATCACAGCTTCGGCCGGTCATAGTAAAACTGCGGAATACTAAAAACCGGGTGTATGCTAATCTCTTAACATAATTTCTCGAGTAAAATTTCTCTCAGACTTTTAATTGCCGAGAACTTTCTTGAACGTATGAAGGGAATGAACAAGTTACGTCTAATGTCTGTAGAGGTGAGACGTATTTACTGGAATCGGTTTTGGCTTGGACGCGTGAGTACGCGTTCCCGCCCGCGATTCTTTTAGCGTACGAGTATTTAGGAGTACGGCGGCTGACAACGTTCCGCCAACTTGAAAACAACCTGTTTTGTACACACTTTTTAATAGAAAAATTTATAAAAATTGCTGACAGTCTGCGTATGAAGTATGAAGGGAAGTTTTTAGTAGGTATTTAATATAAGTTATATAGTTGAATTATGTTTTATTATGTTTGTTTTTAATAAAGAGACCATATAATATAAGTTAACAATAAATATGAAGCGTGAAGACTGAACTGTGACGTGGAATTCGATTTGATTTTGTTCGATAATCTTCGTAAAACTACTACAACTAGTACGATGTATACGCAATCACGGGAGCGTATTTACGGGAATCATTTGGTTTACGCAATGAGTCAATTGAGTTAAGTACACGTAGATACTCGTGGACTTTAGTCTTTGGATCTAGTCTTTTTGTGGACGCGTACTCGCAAGACTCAGTCCGCGTTTTGCCTAGTACGTCTCACCTAAGTGTCTGCAGTATTAAAGCAGAAGTTTTGTCGTGGGTGCTTCAACTGAAGTTCACGCCTTAAGTTCGACACTCAATCGAGTGCGATGACTTTGTAGTTTGTCAGTTAAAAGTTAAGTAACTTAAGTTTTAGTTAAGTTTTATTAGTTGACAGTCGCATTGAGGTAAAATAGCTTTCTTTGCTGTCTGTAATTTTCATCCAAACTACATACTAAGTTTCAAGTCGATGCCATTAACCGTTCAGGAGTTTCATCCTGCGGAGATGAGCCTCGCTGGACCACTAGAATTGTATCACAAATATTACTAACTATATCATGGATATTCTGATATAAAAGTATGTGTTTTTTTATTATTAAGCTTTATTTTTATCTTGAACATGAAACTACCATGAGACTCACTCATATTAAATATATATTGACCCGGATAACTCACGTCTTAAATCGAGTTTAGCTCGACATGTTTCGGGCTAATCCGTAGCCCTTCGTCTTCGGAGCAACGAGACTCAGCGACTGCTGCAGCATGCGCGTGCTAAACTCGATTTAAGACGTGAGTTATCCGGGTCAATATATTTATTTTTATCTCTTACAATTTTATCAAGTTTTCTGTATATTACTTTTGATAGTAGTATTAATATATTTCTTAAGATTTATTATTAGTATTTTTATTATATAAGTATGTGAAAGCCTCCTCCATAATAATATGACGACCAGATGGCCTAGTGGTTAGAGAACCTGACTACGAAGCTTGAGGTCCCGGGTTCGATTCCCGTATCGGGGCAGATATTTGTATGAAAAATACGAATGTTTGTTCTCGGGTCTTGGGTGTTTAATATGTATTTAAGTATGTATCTATCTAAATAATTATATTTATCCGTTGCTTACTACCCATAACACAAGCTTTGCTAAGCTTACTTTGGGACTAGGTTAATTGGTGTTAATTGTCCCGTTATATTTATATTAATTATTTATTTATTTAATATGGAGGATGGCATAAGCCAGCCATCTTTGTCTTTTGCCACGCTTGGCCAAAGCGTTCCAGCCACTTCTTTGATGTCGTCGCTCCATTTTTTCAGTGGTCTGCCTCTTCTCCTTTTGTATATTGGGCACCAATTTGTAACAGTTTGCGACCATCTGCCATCTGTTGTTCTTTGGATATGACCTGCCCATCTGCCCATCAAAGTATGTTTATTTAGCCTTTATTTACTATGAGTATCCTTAAAGTGTGTGGTTATAACAAAAAAAAAAAACTGTATATTTTGAGAATGTCTATGAGCACTTAGTAAAACCATTAAAACCGATAATTTAAATTTAGGTTTTTTGACAGGCATTTTTCGATAGATGGTGTTGTTTGACGACGTCCATTTGACATTAGGTACAGTCTTGCTTGCGATTGGCTTATTTATTTAGTTATGTAACCAATCAGAAACGTGACAAGAAGTTGTCAAATGGACCACAGGATATTATCGCCCACTTAACCTGTGACAGACCTCATTCAATTACCAGTTTTAATGGTCCAAGCAAGTAAAACCGCAGGTGAATACTAGTAATTGATTTAGAGCCGATAACTTAGGACTCTTATAGTTTTTAAACTTTTATCTACACGGGAATTATTATTACGGGGGAGACAAAAGTTTAAAAACCTAAAGGGTGCTAAGTTATCGACTATAAATCGAATCAGGCAATGTTGGGGCTAGAGGGCAAAGTTGAAGCAGTTTACGGTACTACTTGTGTATGTTGCGTGTATGTGACGTGAAAATTCTCAGTGCATTCTAAAAAATCGTAATTCCTCCTGAATCTCGACTTCTTTTAACAGATGTAGTACTTTAGACCTGGAGTGGGTCACCAGTTCTGTTATTTTAGATATAACTAGCCGTTACCCACGACTCCGTCCGCCTTAATTTCAGTTTTCACTGTCCCGCGGGAACTATGCAATTTTCCGGAATAAAAACTATTCTATACCCTTCCCCGGGATTCTAACTATGTGTATACCGAATTTCATCTAAATCGGTTCAGCGGTTTAGACGTGATGAAGAAGCAAACAAACAGACTGACTTACAAACTTTCGCATTTATCATATTAAGTGGGATTTCAACATATTTATTTAATGAACAAATTGTGCTTCATAAAGTACATTCAGTCGTTATTCTTAGTGTTAATTTGTTTTTTATAAAGTACGTGAGGACTCACGGAGATATTTAAATCGTGTAGGTATGATTTAATAATCCTTGGTAAGAAAATAATTATCAATTGCTATTGTTACTTAACATCCCTTTTTCGAAGCCGCCGTTTTCTTCTTATAATATAACCTATCACTTTTCGTGAAAGTCATAATGTCATGTTTTAAACTTTCGAGATTTTCACTCATAACTATTACAGTATCCGGGACTTATCATTCTTAGCAAAACGAGTAGTCGTTTCAGCCATATTGTAAATATTCTAATAGCTGTGGTCACGAGTAGACTTTACGCACTCTACTCGTGACCTTGACCGTGATCAAAGCTATGTGGCTGAAACGTCGAGGTCTAGACACGCGGTAGCGTGTCAAGCCAAATTCAAGCTAACAGAACTAGCGAGCAGCACCGTGTGTAATTTTACCCGAACCATTTGGAGCCACTTTTAACGCTATCATAACTCAAAAACTATTTCACATAAACATGTCAAATCTGGCTCATTAATTGAGACTTGTGAAATACCATAATTATTAATCGTTTTGTTAAGCGAGATGAATCCCGTTTGCTGTAACAATGTCGTCCAGATACAAGGTCAGGAACAAACCATACCGCAACCAAAACATCCACATATATCTACATCAGATGCCCACATCCTACGAGCCACTCAGCCTTCAAGAACATGTCCAACAATTCGAACACGAAAACGCAACATTGCCCCCACTGTAATAGGTGGGAGAGGAGTAAATTCATCAGCGATATAGGTTACAAGCTGCATGCATGCAGACCCAGGCCAGTCGTGGGAAGCTGCCCTATCGATTTACCGTTCGCGCAGCCGCCGTGCCCCACGACACCATCAACCGACACCACATTCATTACCTCTTCTATATTAACACGGAATCTAGATAACAGAGGAGACGCGTCAGTGGACGGTGTGACGGGGTAGGTTTCAGGTTGCGATGTTGCTAAAATAGGGCTTTGCGATGTCCGATTACTGGCATTGCGGTTGGGATTTGCGATGGAAGGTGCTTGAGATTCGGTTTTTCATCTTCTACGTACCTACAACTGCTTGTGGCCATATGTTAAAGTATTTCCATCCTAAAATCATGCCAACATCACTACGTATTAAAGTATTTTGATTATTTTATTGAGAAGATCTGAAATTTAATTAGCTTATAACATCTTAAATTAAGATCCTTAATAAACATGAACATCACCGCATCGCTCGCATCTTGCTCGCATCGCACCCCTTTTAATGAACATGTTGGTACTTGATACTTATGCGAAATAAATATTTTTTATTCTTATTTTCCTGTCATGTTCACTTAAGCCAATGTTTCATCATAATTATAATATTCCAAAAATAAAACATAGGCAGCACTTCTTATGACATTGCGGCATTCCATTTAACTGGAGTACATTATTAACCTCCAACGCAAAAAGAGGGTTGTTATAAGATTAACACCAATGTCTGTCTGTTTGCATCATAGCTTTCAAATGGATAGACCGATATCGATGCAGTTTTATTTATGCGAAAGCGAGCATCTTTGTGGTAGTTCTTAGTTATGTGCGACAAAAATCGGCTAAGCCGTTTTTGAGATAACAGGCTTTGGAATGACAATGTCGTTGGTTACTCAACGTTTTTAAGTTGACTAAGTTGGTTATTTGGGAATTGTTTTTCATTTCTCAGAAATAACCTAAGCAACAAAAAGTTCGAAACCCCCGACTTTGTCACTTCAAAGTTCAATATCTCAAAAACGGCTGAACCGATTTTGATGAAAAATGTCTAAGAACCATCGCTAAAAAACCTGCTTTCAAATAAAAAAGCCGCATTCAAATCAGTCCACCCGTTTAAGAGCTACGTGCCACCGACAGACACACATAGCGGTCAAACTTATAACACCCCTTTTTGCGTCAGAGGGTTAGTAAAATATAGGCTGGTCTTATTATTATATTTCAGGATTGCATTTCACTGGAACCTATTGCTAAGAATTAGTTAACTATAACCCAAGATTCTGGACATTTCAAACGCATATCAATCAATGAGGGTTACTTTAGTTTGCTGACACTTCGCGAACTCGTCTTTGTCATCTACAACTTCTCCCTTGTTTGTGCAAACAACAAAATATAACCGTTCCAATATTCGGGTTTGAGTAAATTTAAAATGAGTCTGAGACAAGCAGACATTTTTGTTTCCGTTTGTCTTGGAGTTGAGATAAAAAATGCTTCCAATGCCATTTTCTTTCGTATCAATTAGAAGGAGACAATTAGAGCATCAGTGTGTTTTTTTGTATTCATGAAATCTTCAGATGTTTTTAATGAAAAATAAGCGTAAATGTTTTGTAACTCAGGTGACGGGCATTGTTATTTTTGTGTAAATTTTTCTGTTCCATTTCCAGGCATTGTACTGTATTATTTGACCGACAAACTGATAATCTATCAGGTAACTTTGATTTGATATTTTAATCTTTGTGTTTTAAAATTGAAATAACATTAGACTAGCAGTTACCTGTGACTTTGTCTGCAAAGAAAAATCCCGTGGAAATCCCCAGAGATTATATTGCGGTCTTCATTCACGTTGCACTAATAAATAACCTAACCAACAAAAAGTTGAAAACCCGACTTTGTCACTTCAAAGTTCATTAAGTAATTAGTAGTAGTTTGTCAAAAACGGCTGAACCGATTTTGATGTAGCATCTCTAAGAACCATCGCCGGAAAACCTGATTTCACAGAAAAAAACGCATTCAAATCGGTATACCCGTTTAAGAGCTACGGTGCCACAGACAGGCAGACTGACATAGACACATAGCCCTTTGCGTTGGGGGTTAAAAAACAGAAAGTATGAAGCGTCCCGTTTCGTGCAAACCAACTTCAAACATGCGTAACTCCTTCATAAAATGATATCGCTATATTCACCCCACATATTTACTTTAATATCAGCAAATTAATTTTCCTCTCAGTTACCGTGAGCACATTGTACGTACGAGCCATTTAATTTTTATTATAAATCATTTCAAAAGACAATTTCGACGGGTTCTGTGTACTCCCATTCGCGATGCGAACAAATAAAAAGGTAAGACGTCACCGTGACTCGCTCACGGAAACCCGTGAATGTCAAGGGAATATTTGAAGTATTCGCAATTACCGACGTACGTCTTGTGTACATGAAGGTAAGAAGGAGCGGAGAGTGTACGCTGACAATGTACATTTTATACCGAAAATACAAACTGAGACATGGATGCACAGAAAAACCAGAAAAAGAGACCAGCGCTGGGAATCGAACCCAGGTCCTCAGCAATCCGTGCTGCGTGCTATAACCTCTACACCACCGCTGGGCAGGAATTTAGACACGAATTTTTCCTATGCATACATATCTCAGGTTGCTTATTTCTACTACGCTACTTATGCAGCAGCACTAGCGACATCTATGTTTTCGCTCTCATCGAGAGACGTCACATTCTATCGGAACCAACCGCTCACCAGACAGAGATGTCGCTACTAAGCAATCAAATTATGATTGTTATTGGAGTCTTTTGTATTTTTTATTTCAACTCCAAATTTGTTACTTTTACGGGTATCCCGTGAAACCATATCGAAAATACAAACTGAGACATGGATGCACAGAAAAACCAGAAAAAGAGACCAGCGCTGGGTAAGTAAGCTGGGCTGCATAAGTAGCGTAGTAGAAATAAGCAACCTGAGATATGTATGCATAGGAAAAATTCGTGTCTAAATTCCTGTCCAGCGGTGGTGTAGGGGTTATAGCACGCAGCACGGATTGCTGAGGACCTGGGTTCGATTCCCAGCGCTGGTCTCTTTTTCTGGTTTTTCTGTGCATCCATGTCTCAGTTTGTATTTTCGATATGGTTTCACGGGATACCCGTAAAAGTAACAAATTTGGAGTTGAAATAAAAAATACAAAAAGACTCCAAATAACCAATCATACATTTTATACGTCATAACTGTTTTTACTTAAATCAAAAGCTACGAAATGCCCTCACCTCAAATAAGGTTGTGGTCACAGATAACACAGCCACCCAAAAATCGGCCAAGTGCGAGTCGTAGTACAAACACGCTCATAAACAATCATGACTCATAAACGACTCTTGAAAGTGTGTCGTTACTAGTCTATTTGGGTTGTGGGCGTGCCCATCGTGTGGGGCTGATATATCCAAGTGCATCTTTATGACAATACAATACAACGACTCTTTATTGTATACCAGAAATAGTAATCGATACAGAAAACAGGTACACAGAGAGAACATTACAAGGTAAATGGGACAATCAACTTTTTTACCGACACTAATCTGTCCGCGACATTTTTCAAACAATTGCAGATTTTTGGAAGTATACATGTTTTTTCTGTAATTTAATAGATGATGTACGTGTATACATGTCATCCTACTTAAGTTCAAACTATTAAACCGTGAAATATCTTGTTGAAAGTACGATTTTTTGGTAAGGCCAGAGACAATTTTGGTAACGCAGGAGACGCCCAAAGTGTCGGTAAAATAGTTGATTGGCCCAAATAAGCAATGCATAGCTTCATTGTAGATTAACTGGTTATCTCACCAATAACTTTATTGTCATTCCATGTCTTAGCCTCGACATTGGCAGAATCATTAAAAAACTGACGGAGAAACTGTTTCTTTCATGTATTTCTGTTTGTTTCAAGTATTTTGAGAAGAGAAAAATTGTTGAATATTCGAATTCTGATCCAATCGAAGTGAAAAGCAAAGTGTAAAACTCGAGCATTAAACCTGTTTTCCTCTCGATGTGAAAAATGGCTTTTTTTATGCTCTTGTTATACAATCTACTATGAAGTGACAGTACCTACATATTTTTGCACTTGAGTGCACAGTCGAATTCAATAATTGTGAGCAAAAATTTGGTCAAAAATAACTGAACACGACTATTGTTAACGGCGTAGAAGCGTGTCTGAGCAAAAATTTGATCAAAAATATCTGAATATTTTTTTGATCAAATTTTTGGTCAGATTTTTTTTCAGTTTTTTTTTTTTTTTTTGTTTTCTTTGTTTTTTTGGTTTTGTTGTGTAAAATTGTCTTAATTTTTCTTGTATATGTGTTTCTATGTTAGTGAATAAATGTCTTCTGTCTTTTTCCTTTCTTTAGAAGTTTAAGAGCTTGACTGAACTTGAGTCCTTAGATAAAAAAATACCTTTTCAAAGACATTAAATATAATATACTGATTAAAGTTAAGCCGCTTCCTCCGCGTGCTCCACACTCGACCCGCATATCAATCCTTAGTTTTATACCGCTATTGGCGCGCGATCAAAGCGGAGCAATATGGTGCGTAACAATAGGAACGAGCTCACCCTAATGATCTTCCCAAGGAAATGGAGAGGAAATTATACGCTGATTTTTATATTTTATCACAGACTGCGGGAAATATGAAAATCAACATCATTAGCTTGGTTACGAATTTTCTCCGAAATAAAATAGGGCGCTTTCAAGCTGACAACCCCGAGGGTGAGTTCTTGGGAAATAATGATGACGCATTCAAAGAATTTATTCGGAGCAGTGCCTGATTACTTGGGGCTGATGCCCTAGGGCTCGTCTCCTGCCTAGTGTACCTTGCTCATTGTAAAATCCGTCGAGAAAGAGAAATTCATTTAGACGGCGTCGTGAAAATTTAGTTACATTGCTGGCCGTGGCTGAGTTTATAAGTGGAAAAAACAAAAGTCGGACTATTATCCAGTGTTAGCAGAGCCCTTCTCTTCAGTAAAGTTGTACGGCGTAGCAGACCTTAGGTCGTATTGTCTTACGCGCTGACGTTTGCGATCGTATTCTCTATCCATTTCTCATCATTTCAGCTGAAAGACGTCCACTGCTGGACATAGGCCTGCCCCAAGGCTCTCCACTCAGACCTTCATGCAAGCGCAGACCTTCAGACCAGAATAGTGATAGAAAGAAGTGGTGAAAACGATGGTGATACCAAGGCGTTGGACAATAAAAGCCTTTGTTTGTTATTACTTTCAGCATGATACTCCACACGTTCCTGAGAAAACGGGTCTTGAGAGACGGACAGACAGACAGACGGATAATAAAGTGATCCTAAAAAGATTCAGAGTTATCCTTATGAGGTACTACCTACTACCTTTTGGTAGCACACCAACTTCCTATACAACGTAGGTACCACTAATTAACCCTAAAATTGTGATGGCACCACTCGCGCGTGAATATTGAAAGGCAACTGTGAATCACGTGCCAGCACACACCTTGACAAGGAACCACGGATTGGTTCAAAACGTGTCGGGCATACCTTGGCTATTATTTTAATAACTACATTCAAACTATTTAAAGTATACTACGTCAAAGGTGTATCATTAATTTGTGTCTGAAATTCCGGTGAAAAGAAAAACCTTTTAATACAATCCAAATTAATATTAAAACAAATTGACGTTCTATATTGAAGTTCTTATTTAATATTTATCCACAGTATTAAAATGACGAAGAAGTTTGCTAGTTCATGTTTTCGTTAAACACTAAACATGTATTACTTTATTAAAATACACGTTTCGTATACAATTGGAAGTGATAACTATATTCACATCACAGCTTCAGTCTCGAAATCATCAATACCTAACTTTGTATTGATTTTGCGCAGTCAATGCATACCTACCAATGAATATAATAATGGATTATTAATAAAGCGATCCATCAACCCTACGCGCGTTAACTGCTAAATAAATAACTATCTATTTTCTTTTAAGCTTTAAAATGTCACTAGGCGAAATGTCCCTCGCGGTGGATAAATCAAAATTAAAAAGTCAGTTTTAGACGAGTAGGCATCAATTGATAACTGATGATTATGTACTTGGTTATATATTTTTTACCCGACTGTCCGAATAAAGGTGCTTCAGTCTTATGTACCTATATAATATCTATTTATTTGGCGTCTTCTGTCATCGAATTTTTATGCATTTTATCTTTTTATGCGACTACGAAAACTACTGTTCTTTTTCTTTGATTTGTCGTTCAAAATTTGTTTTTGCTCTGTATATTTTTAGGTTGTTATTTTTTGAGTTTATGGTAAAGTTTCGTTATCGGGTTCACCGTTTTTAACGTTAAATTGGATTTAAAATGGTTTTAACGGAAGACCAGCACCGCGTGCTAGGCCGTCTTTCTCTGTTAAAAACTAATAAAATGACAGGAATAAACATGTTTCTCTCTTTCTTTAATTTTCAGAGAAACAAAAATTAATAAGTTTTTTGTTAAAAATTTCGTTTTAGTACATGCTTTTTTGCTGACTGTACTTTCTATTGACTGTATTTGCATTATCATACTACATTTCCGTACCAAATTTCAATTCGATGCCATTTACCGTTGAGGATTCTGGCTGGACCAGTAGGATATCAGTACCAGATTATTGTATTGTCACCAGATTTACATAAGTATGCCAAATTTCAAGTCAATCCGACTACTGAAAGTGGGTCAAATTCAACTTGCAAGATTTGACCCGCACATACATACATACGAGTACATAGGTACATACGTTGCAAGTTATAACAATAAAAGCTTGTAATAAAATTAAAATTGCTATCTTATTTGTTCGTTTTGTCGGATTGACAAACGTATTATATGTAGGTACATATTTTAGGTTGGATGACATTGCAGGTACCTAAGTCAACAAAACGTAAAGTTTGCGACGAAAGCAAGAAAAAATTGAATGTTTCAAACGTTAACAAATAAAACTTTATTTTTGAACCCTCAGTGCGTAAGACCGACATGCACTTAGCCAGTTTTTTGTGTACATTTCTTTGTGAAAGAAACTTGCGTTCATTTAGATACTCCAAATAATGGTTGGTTTTATTAGCCCGTTTTCTTTTCACAACGGCATATTCCTCCGGGTATAGGATTCTTTAAAGTGTTATTTTCTACTGGAATAACGTCTGGTCCATTTAGAGCTTTTCTTTAATTATCATTCAAGCCAAAAGCTGTCTTAGCGTTTGGGCAGATGGTGGAAAATTTTGTAAACTTGAAAAGAACTCTATAGAAAAAAAACCGGCCAATTTTGTATCAGACTTACGCCTGAAGTTTCTCTGTAAAAATCTATGTATATTATTATGTAGGAGTATCAATGAATATCAAGCAGTGTGGGGTTAAAATTGATTGATTGATTACTGTCGTAGACCGTCGTCAAACGAGAAAAAGTTATGTTTTGCGCACTTTTTCTTATTGGTAGTGATAGTGCTATAATAATCTACCTACAATACAAATACACTACAATACAATACATATGTCAAGTTTATACCATCAGCCAAATAAGTGGTCTATCAATTTTTAAACAAGTTCCTATGAAATGAACATGTCGCTAAAGTAGAACTTTCAAGTTGACAGACACGTCTGAACGTAGTAAAGTTAGCAGTACTTATTGTTTTGTGACATGCAAACGATTATCAACTTTAGGGTGGTAGACCACATATTTGGCTGATGGTACAACTAGAAGTGCTTGGCAGGTTTAGATAGCCTGACAATTTGAATGAAAACATCTTTTATTCCCGACACCACAGAATAGCTAATAGTACAGTCAAGATTGTTTGTTTGGAATCTTTTTGTATTTTTTCATCTTTTGTCCGGGTGAGCGGTTAGTTCCAATGGGGTGCTGAAAGTTTCTCGATGAGGGCTACAGCATAGATGTCGCTAGTGTCGCAGCTTAAGTGACTGAATAAGAAAAAAAAACAAGCTGAGATATGTGGTGCATAGGAGAAATTCGTGTCTTTATCACTGTCCAGTGGTGGTTTAGTGGTATAGCACGTGGCACGGAATGCCGAGGACCTGGGTTCGATTCCCGTTCGATTTATATTTCAGTTTGTATTTTCGATAATAGTAGAGTCGCCATCAGATTATTTCTTAGCGGCCAAGGTGGTCAAAAATATCGATATATGAACTCAAATACCTTCATAATAGAGTGCATACGACGATATTTTTAAACTCGAAGTTCGTCTCGTGCGTTCCCTCTGACACTTATACTATTTAATACGAGAGCGAGAGGGACGGTACGATACGAACTTCGAGTTTCGTAGTAGCCCTGCCGATGGCGACTCTGTACAAGTACCAACGCATAAAAGGGGTGTTATAAGTGCGTTAAAGGCGACTAATGCCGCATTTACATTTATCTGTCGTGTTGTGTTGTGACGCATCAGAACGGTATCGGTTTCATACATTTTACATTTCATATGCTTGCGTTCATATTAGAGAGAGAGAGAGAGAGAGAGGTGAGAGCGGGCAGCACTGTTGCCAACCACGGACTCCGGACTTCAGCTCTGCGGTGTGGAAGGCAACGGTTGAAACACAAAACTATTTTTCCAAGAAAATAGTCACGATTCACCACTCCTCATCCGCCAACGACAACCTCGACCACTCTGTCAACAGTGTAACGACATAGGAGATGAAGAAGAGGATTTCACAATCCATTGCGTATGCTTCAAGACAACTACTATAGAGCCAACGTTCCAGCCGCGCAAAGACAACCGAAAACGCCCTATGTATCATTAACATCGCGAAGAGCTCTCATTCTCCCAAATATCTTTCCACGCCATAAACCTCGGCGCCGCAAATTAAATTACCTGGCCATATAATTGTGACATTATAGCCGAGTACGTGGGACACGCGATCATCTGATATTATGGAAAATTTTGCCTCTTTATGGGCGAAAGACGGCGTTTGTCTTGGAATGGGACTTTTATGATACTTTTTGTACCTTTTATTTCTTTAAATTAATTCTAAGGGATTTGTACTATAGAAACGATAGGGTTTCCTGGAGTAGGGTTGCCTGGAAGAGACTGCGCTGGTGCGATTAATATTTTCAAGTAAGTTTGCAAAATAAAGCCCAGTTCACATGTATCTGTCGTGATGCTCTCTATCTCTCTCTCTATGCTTGTGATGCGACACAACACACTGCATCAGATACATGTGAACGAAACCTTAAAATGTATGAAACCGATACCGTTCTGATGAGTCACGACACAACACGACAGATAAAAATGTGAACCGGGCTTAAATCATTGACCGTTATGAACAGCAGTGCAACAGCAAATTACCTTAATTCGGGCACGAATTTCAAAATTTAAAATATCTAAAGTTAAAACGTCGACGGTCAAAATATCGAAAATCAAAATATCTACTGTAATTATATCGACGTCTGGAATTCCTAACACCGAAATATCGAACGGCTAAAATATCGAAAGTTCAAAATATCTACAACTGAATGATCGATATATGTTAATATCGAAACACAAAATATGAACCGTCAAAAAACCAAATATTAAAATATCGAAAATTGAAACAGCGAATTTTATTTAATATCAAGAAAAATGCATAGAACTCGATTCTGGCACTCGCCGGCCGCTGCCGCGGCACGCTCGCTTCACTAGCTCGGCTCGTGCTTGTTTTGGTCACGGTTGAACCTCGCTGCGCTCGTCGTCGCACCTAATTTTTAGATTAGATTACTTAGTATCTAGAATTTAAAACAGAAGTCTGATTAATTCACCCGAAAAGTTTAAGTGCGACGACGAGCCAAAACAAGTTAAATTTCGTATCAGTAATCGAGTATTGTACCCTTTGGTATTATAGACATTCGATATTTAGAATTTCGACCTTAGAATCGTTCGAAATTTCAATTTTCGATATTTTATACGTCGATATTAGGATTTTTGAAATTTTAGCATTAGATAATTGTACTGTTCGATAATTTATACTTTAAACATTTTGAATTTCGAACTTATGATCGTTCGACATTCTGATTTTCGATATCTTGACCGTCGACGTTTTAACCTTAGATATTTTAAATTTCGATATTTAAAATACGTGCCCCTAATTCACTGTCGAAATTTAATTACTATTTCAACACGTTTTCTTAGTAAAACGGGCTCAATTACTAAGTTGGATTATGTAAATGAACCGAGTTGTTCCCAATAATAGTTCAGCGCGAAATGCGTCGTAACAGGCAGGCGTAGGATTCAAAATTAATTGTTAGGTTGCAGAAGAAACGGTAATTTATTGCGTCGATACAAATCGCAATTTGGACGGCAGACGAACAACTCTTTGGAACTGGAAAACAACTTATTGGTTTCGCGAAAAGTTATGGTTCATGCTGCGTTTGGTCTTTCGAGCTGCTGGGCTACTGTTTGACTCACCTGTACGCTTACAGCTCGCATGTTTGTCACGTATTAATACTTCTCATCTGGCACACAATCTTCTTTGCCTGAAACTGACTTACACGCATCGCATAAACTTTTTATTTAGCAGAACCTACTTCATATAAAATTTACTTGCCATAAGAGTCATTTCGAATAAGACTCTTTTTACCCGACTGCCCGAAGGAGGGTTATGTTTTTCGAGCGTATGTATGTATGTAAGTATAAAAGTATGCATGAATGTGGGTATGTATGTCCATTTCTTTGGTCCTCGCTGCAGCCTAAACGGCTGGACGGATTGTAACATATGAGGTATCATTGGATTTGCCATAACTGTCGGAGTGACATAGGGTATAAAATATTTCAATATGGCGTCTGCGAAAAAAATATGGCGAAGGAATAAAAAAAAATTTGTATTGTAACAATATGGGAATCAAATGAAAGCTAATAATTAGCCCATTCTAAATATATATGGATAATAATACTTTTAATCTACTATTTTCACAGAAATATCCAAAAAGTATAAAATAAAAAACATTAAATTTAAAAAATCAAAAACCCGACTGCCTTAAAAACTAAAAGGAAGAAAATAAGTCTAGTGGTCTAGAACTCTGTCAAGAAGCTCATTTAAGGTTCAACAGTCGGGACCCATTACCAAGATTTTTTGAGCTGGTTACGATTTGAATGGGTCCCGAACTGTTGAACCTTAAATGAGCTTCTTGACAGAGTTCTAGACCACTAGACTTATTTTCTTCCTTTTAGTTTTTAAGGCAGTCGGGTTTTTTGATTTTTTAAATTTATTATATAATTTCTCATAACGAAACCATCGCACTATTTTCACAAGAAAACCCCACACAGAAACGAATTGCTGATAGAAAAGTAGGTTAAGTAATAACTTTACTGCGCGTGACCATACATAACTCTTCATCATCAGCCGGAAGACGTCCACTGCTGGACAAAGGCCTCCCCCTTAGAACGCCATAATGAACGACAACTCGCATCCACCGGTTTCCCGCAACTCTCACGATGTCGTCAGTCTACCTGGTGGGAGGCCTGCCAACTCTTCGTCTTCCGGTTCGCGGTCGCCACTCGAGGACTTTTCTCCCCCAACGGTTATCTGTTCTTCGAGCGATGTGGCCTGCCCATTGCCACTTCAATTTGCATATTTTTCCAGCTATGTCAGTGACTTATATAACTGTCACTCACATCAAACAACGTGTTAGGTAGAAACGAAGGTAGAAACGAGTTGCTGAGTTTCAGAGTTATGATAATTATGCCAAAAGATGCTATGCGACACAAGATTACGTCAAAGAAAATGTATCAAAAATAGACCTATTTCACCGTAAATGTTTTAATAAAGTTTATAATTTTTAAATTCCAAAAAACTGAAAATACTATAGTCTTAAATACTTCGTATTAATTAAGAGGTGCCAAAGGCAAAAATGTATTCTCAACTGATTGGCCAAACACAAGTGAAAATGGAGCAGCATGGACCATTATTATAAATTAATAAAAAAATGGCGACCATCAAACCGCTCTTTCATAGTTATTTGTGTCACAAGGGAGCAAAATGGTGTATTTACGGCGAAGGCATACATTGAATCCAGAATGTAGCGAAGGATTCTACAATAGAATCCTGAGCGTAGCGAGGAATTTTAAAGTAGAATCATGAGCGTAATGAGGGATTCAAGTGTTAACGCCCAAGATGAAAATAATTTTGCTCCCGTGTGGCTCATACAACTTTTCACACCGAGCATTAAGAAACTTGAAAAAAAATATCTACATATTATTAAAGAACAACCAGCATAGAAAATGGCGTGGCTTTACAATTATCAACTTAAAAAAATGGCATTTGCAACACTTTTTTTTGCACTTAGAAAAGCGTTGAACAGAAAAGTTCCACGTTGCTCCTTCTCGTCAGGTAGGAAAAGTTACTTTTCTGAAGGAGATATGTGAAATTTTTTAAACTAGTCTAAACTCAATCTCATCCCGCCATTAAGTAGTCTTTGAAGTACTCGAGCCAGTGGCTAGCCCCTGCCCAACGAAGCACAGCAAAACGGAGAAAACTTGTTGTTGAATTATTACGAGTCCGCTTTGGAATTCCTTCAAGGGGCGAGCACAAAATTAAATTCTCAAATGGAGTTTCCGCGCGAGGACCGTAAAAAACATTTCGCTCTCAGTTGTTCAAACCAGGGGCCGGCAGAGTTGCTTTTGAATTATCTACAGCCTCACTGCCTTCCTAGACACATGTGGTGTCTATTATATATGTATTATCAGTTTGAATTGTTCTTCGTTATGTACATTGTTTGTAGGACTATGTCTGTTCATTACACTAGTAAATATTACTTCATTTTTTGCCTAATTTTACATATTTTTTGTCATCTGTGGTGAGCAGCGCATATTCGCGGAACAGTCTTTGTAGATACATATATATTTTTTGCAAAAATCTAATCAAATAATTTGCAATATTAGTACATTCCTGAGAAGAGACTCTACTCAGAATTTCAGTTTCTCTCCAAAAGCTCTCTAGAAATACGTTTTATAGTCGTCCAAAGTGCTTTACTGATTTTTTTTGTGACAGTTTTTACATCACAGATAAAATAATAAGGCCTATCACATTGATAGTCTTTCACGTTGCTGTCAAATTAGTCTTTCGTGTTTTAAAGGTTATCGAACCTTACGAAAGGCATTTCTAGTTGACCTTTATAAGCATAGAGATAGCGCTTTTATATTTCGAATGACCTCATGCTGTAACAAAACAAATTCGTATCTCATTGTGATATTTCTCTTTTATTACTGAAAGCCTTAATGTGAAAGTTTTTACAACCCTTTTTTACAACTTTTGATCTTTATTTCCTATGTTTATTTAGGCAAATGACAACGTTTGCCTTGTAGAAACGTCTTGCCGCTACTTCTGTCACTTGTTTGAGGGTTTTATCCTCAACTTTAAAAAAACTTGATATTTTGTTGTCAAAAGTTTAGAACAACTAGTCAAACCGTTATCCTCGTAAGCTTTAAAGCAAAAAAGAACAGTGAAACAAAAAAAGTTCAATAAATTGCTCTTTTAAAAATGTTATACGGTTGCTAAGACCATTTTTAGATTTGAAGATCGGTTTACAAAATATAGAATGAATATTGAAGGTTTGCCACATTATTATATTAGTTCGGAACCCTACACTAAATTATTGGACGGTTTTTTAAACATATACTAAACATTATTTAATCGAACCTGATTGATGAACAGATTGTTTTAAAGCCAGTTGATGATATTAAATTTAGCAAGTCTACACAAACTAGAAAATAAAATTAAGCAAGCAACCATCCAGTTTGTTTATCCACAAATTTAAACTTTTAAACTTAGCATGTGTTCAATTTTGTGCCTGTTTTGAGTGAGTAAACTCAAAAAGTTTGGCAACCATTGATTATGTCTCTTAAGAGTTTATTCTGCGTTTTAATCAAAACCCACCAACTAAAGTTTGAAAGTTTGCCTCTACAGCGTGAGTACCTTATATGAATGAGCTTTGAGGTCTGAAAATGTTTCTGAATATGTAGTGATGTGCTTGAAATTAAAATGGTGATGTTTGTCTAAGTAATACGGTTAGATAGGTATCTACGTCAGTACAAAGTTCTTATTCTGTTACATTTAATAAAGAAAACTGATAAATCAACCTAAAAATCTTGTTAAATATGCGTGCTCGTGGTATAAAAGATAAGTAATTAATATAATAT
Organism: Choristoneura fumiferana; assembly: GCF_025370935.1. Classification (NCBI taxonomy): domain Eukaryota; kingdom Metazoa; phylum Arthropoda; class Insecta; order Lepidoptera; family Tortricidae; genus Choristoneura; species Choristoneura fumiferana. Next base: position 536,699 of record NC_133489.1, read on the forward strand.
AACCCGTAAATGTCATCAAAGGTTCTCGAATGGCGTCCGCGGACCGGGAGATAAGCTGTCGGTAGGCCTCCAACAAGATGAAGCGACGACCTGGGCCCAATTGCATAATAAAGTACAAGCTAATAGTATTAGTGAATTTCAATACAAAATCGCTAATAATATTAGCTTGTACTTTGTTATGCAATCGGGCCCTGGTTAGGATCGCGGGATCACGGTGGATGCGAAAAGCACAAGACCGGTCTGAGTGGAGAGCCTTGGGGAAGGCCTATGTCCAGCAGTGGACGTCTTTCGGCTGACATGATGATGATGAACCCGTAAATAGAACCATTAAATACATTAAAAAGAAGCTACAGCAGTTTTATAAAACAACAAAAGGTACAAAAACAATGTAAAATTGTATTGTACGGAAATGACAGGGAAGTAGATCTTAATATTGATTATATTTGTGCAACACTGATGATCATTACTTTGACCAGTAATGACCCTTAACCAGTATTTTATCATGGGATAATCTAGACGCTCAGTAGACTATTGGACTACTAGTAAAGGTGATTCGAAACAGGGGCTAATGAGTCCTAAGCTTACAAGAACGATACTAAACCCACTCGAAGAAGGCCGGCCTTTGGCCCCGCTACCGAAATTGTTATAAATTTACGAGACAAGGGCCAACGTAAGCTGGGTAAGCTGTATAAAATAAATGTCTTAATGTGAGCATTTGAAAATAAAATATTTGTATTTGCGATACTCAACGGCTGGTACTTCGAAATTTTATGGAAGCTTATACTGGTTAGAAGTCTTCTTGTAACTCTTTACACACTCGACAGAGTGGTCGTGGTCAGTTGAGGCTTAGTAGTGAAACTATATGACGACTTTATTTTGGAAAATAACTAGAAACGTGACCGCTTGCGCTCCACACCGCTGCGCAGTGCCACACTCCGTTCGTATTTGGCAATTAAAAGGGAATAAAATATGCTGTCTACTCTCACATTATCGTGTCTTTAATAATTGGTGGGTAATCTTTGGATTTTATATGGATCGAGCAGCTAAACGTGTAACAAAATGTAACCTAACATAGGCTATAAAGGTGGGATCGTGTGAAGGAAATCAAACTTTTCGAATTAAAATAAGAAAAAGTTTATTAAAAATTGAAACTTGCGAATACGTATAAAAAAGCAAATTAAAACAGAAAACACAACTAGCACGTAGGCTCACCCGATCAAAACTAGCACTCTCTAACACTCGCTTGTTCCATTCACTCCATAGAAATCATCGGTCATTCCGTCCACTCTTGCCCATCAAATCTCTTCTTCTTCTTCTTCTTTAGCCGTTCTCAACCTGTACGGTGTAGGCCTCCTTCAGCTTATGCCATCTGTTCCGGTCTTGAGCAGTTTCCAACCACTTTGTTCCCGCCAGTCTTTTGATATCGTCGTACCAACGCATTTGCGGTCTTCCTCTCGGGCGTGTCTCACCCCACGGTCTCCATTCTACCACTGCCCTGCACCACGAGCCATGTTTGCGGGCGACATGACCAGCCCACTCCCATTTCAATTTCGCAACCCGTATTTATGAAGTATTTATGAAGGCCAATCAAATCATTCGTCCTTCAATCCACCCTCATTCCCACATAAATAAATATAAATAAATATCACGGGACACTTGACACCAATTGAGCTTTTTTTTTATTCGACTGTAAATGACCTAGTCCCAAACTAAGCAAAGCTTGTACTCTAGGCTCTTTTGTTTTGTTGTTTTCTTTTTGTATTATTTTTTGTTTTATGTACAATAAAGTATTTACATACATACATACATACTAAGCAACGGATAAACATACTTTTATAGATAAATACATATTAAACATCGAAGACCCGAGAACAAACATTTATATTATTCAATTTTGAACATGAAACTACCGTGAGACTCACTCATATTAAATATAATGACCCGGATAACTCACGTCTTAAATCGGGTTTAGCTCGACATGCTGCGCTGAGTCGCGTGCTCCGAAGACGAAGGGCTACGGATTAGCCAGAAACATGTCGAGCTAAACTCGATTTAAGACGTGAGTTATCCTGGTCATTATATGTATATTATTCATACAAATATCTGTAGTCAGGTTATAAATGCGAAAGTGTGTGTGTTTGTGTGTATGTTTGTCCGTCCTTCACGTCAAAGCGGAGCGACGGATTGACGTGATTTTTGGCATAGAGATAGTTTATGGGCCAGAGAGTGACAAAGGTTACTTTTTATCCCGGAGAAATGCACAGTTCCCGAGGGAGCAGCGCGCGATAACCGAATTCCACGCGGGTGAAGCCGCGGGCAAAAGCTAGTAGCAGAATAAATATAAAAATATCACTGGTTATGTATTATGTTAGTGGTAGTTGTAGTGGTAGTGGTATTACGTAACAAAATTGGTATCATTATGATTGCGAGTTTTGAGGAACCAACAAGAACGGTCATTGTATATGAAACTCTTAATCTGATACCAAATGGCTTACACAATTGGGCGGCAAATCGTGGTAAACAGTGGCTCGATTCCGAAGTAGCCACTGTGTACTGTTAGAACAACTGTCTACTAGGGGGTACTAGTCACTGTATACCACGACGTGTAGGTACAGAGTGGCTCGATTCCCAATTTTTAAAAAAGGATGAATATCTTTTTTTGATGAAAGTAATAGCTAATCTGTTTACTACATGTGAAAGTTTAATAATGCACCGTGCTTTATGCTTGTAACAACTATTTCAGGGATTTAAACTTTTCATGCAACAGCCTGTTGAAAAAATCCTAGCCACTGTTGCCTCCCTGACCTACTGTTAAAATGAAAATACACGCGATATATGACGCTCACTCTAACGTATAATCGCGTCCCTCAGGTTGGCCGATATTGGCCCAACATGTGGAGCAGGCACAAAACAATAGCATTAAGAGACATCACGCATCCAACATTGGCCCCAACCTTGGCGCATTGGCTCATTTGTACATTTAGTTTTACGGCGTGCGCATCTTACGCGTAATCTTTATGTGCGAATAAAACGAAATACTAAATGTGCGTCTTAAATAAATTGAGTACATTCAGGATCCGACAACGGTGGCCATTAAGTTTAAAACGACGGACGGCCGAACGACTAAAACGACCAAAATGTTATGGTGGGAATCGCGAAATGTCCTAATAAATTAATCGAGGCTATCATTTAAATGGCCCGTTTGTTGGCTTTAGGTTTGACAAAAACGATGTTAATGTTTTACAGGTAAATTTTCAGGCGAGTTATGGAATGTATTTGTTCTGGTGGGTCATTTTATCTTGAGAGAGCTTTTTTACTTTAATCGAAGCGGTACTATGTGAAGGATCACAGTCAGTACATAGGGTAATAGTACAGGGATCACTTGTCACAAAGTCTCTGGATTCATCAAACCATTACATTTATGTAGAACCTTGTCCCTTTGTCGATTTGTAGGCGAGTTGAAAGCGAAGCGAGCCTGCAACGGTTTCGTCGTGAGCACGCAACGATTTTGTAGCGAGAACCCTACGATATCGCTGCGAGCGCACAGCGAGTTAGCTAAGTATAGCGCCGAAATCGCTGCGAGCTCGCGGCGATATCGTTTCGCGCTCACGACGAAAGAGTTGCGAGCTCGCTTCGTTTTCAACTCACCCACAAATTGCCCGTGTGATAAAGCTCTTAAGCCAAGTTTAGACTTGCAAGAAAAATCGTTCAAGTTGCATTACATTGCGAGGCCGCAAAAACAACGAGTTTGTGGTAGTCAATCGAGAGCCGCAATGTAATGCAACTTTATGTTAATATCAATTAGAAAGAAAGAAAGAAAGAAAATACATTTATTCACAACACAAGACACCAATATTATTAGGTACAAAAAAAACAACACAAAGGTATGTGTCATTGCGGTTGTGAATCGGACACTGGCTCAGCATAATGCTGAAGCGTTAAGAACACCCCAGCGCTGATTTTCAGCCAGCACCGTCGGCAACCCTCGGACCGTTATAAAGACATACTACACACCATTAACTACATAAGACTACATAAATAAATAGATAATTTGTAAATTATAAAACTAATTTATTATGTGACTTTAAAAACATAAAAATAAATATAATAGGTACGTAGATATATATAATTAATTTTACAACTATTATTATTATGCACTCACTTGCCAAGTATACACCCTAACGCGGGCTAAAAAGAAAAATTAAATTAAAGAAAGAAAACGAAACAAAAAAAAAGCAGTTTTGTGAAATAGTGCTGGAAAGGAGAGGAATTAAGATTTTTTAACTATTAATGTCATCTCATCAATATGAGTGTAGTACCTAGACAGTTTCAAAAGTAGAATATAATATGGTACTTTTAGGTAAAATACTAATAATACTACATCGTATGATAGAATGTGTTACAGGCAAGCTCTAAAGTCGGTACTGTCACAATCTCATGTCCTAATCCGTTCGCCGAGGACAGTCGTACTCATAATCCAACCGGGCGTGTTCCACCTGTACGTACAGTCACGTACAAAAATATGGTTGCAGTTACGTGTCAAAAATAACAATGCTACGTTTATCCAGTAACCACTTACTATAAAATCAAGTCGTAAAGTTTTGAAGCGGAAAAATGGAGATAGTTTATTTATGAAATGTCTCTGCTGTATGTTGGGTAATATTTTTAAATGTAAAAATCATAGACGATTTTAGCCACGTTATTGGGTGTAATTTTTGTTCTGTGAACTGTCATCGTCATCATTTAATATACTTATGACACTCAGTCGCGCCATAACTTGAGAACGACTTCACTGATTTCATTTTTTTTTTAATTTTCTAGGGTTTTTTTTTCTAAATTTTTACTTAAAAAATTTGGTTGTGCAGAAAATAAGATAAAGGGATAAGTTCACCTTTGTACATGTATCTCGTATTCGCTAATTATATTTGATTTTTTCTTTTGTGCAATAAGGAGCTTACACAATACATTTAACTTAACGACTATATAAACTTTTCCAATGTTAGTACAACTGCTAGGATTAGAGACATTAGTTATTTTGCGGATCACCTCATTCCTGAATCAATTGACACAACTTTAACAAAACCTATTATATGTACGCATGTATGCGCTCAGACGCGTATAATCGAATAGGTATCGTATTAGAGATCCACGTTCGATCGTCCTAATCAAGATTTAACCAGTATAGTATGCGTTACCCAGGTTCATTGTCGCGTGAAGTGAGTTGACATAGAATCGAGTTCAGGGGATATCAGGAGGGACGTATATAGGCTTATTTGAAAAGGTAGGTAAATAAGCCCATGTCAAGAGGATCGTAAATCATCATCATCATCCCAGCATATTTACGTACCACTGCTGTGCACAGGCCTCCTCTCAGAATGAGAGAACTTGGGCCGTAGTTCCCCCACGGGCCCAGTGCGGTTTGGGCACTGCACACATACCACTGAGTTACTTCACAGGTGCGTGCAGGTTTCGTTCACCGTAAAGCTCGTGGTAAATTTCAAATGTCGCACATAAATTTCAAAAAACTTAGAGGTGCGGGCCGGGGTTTGAACCCACGCAGCTCTGCTTGAGAGGCGATAGGTCAAACCACTAGGCCACCTTAGACTACTACTTCGGATCGTAAATATTTATCGTTTATTCGTATTCGCATAATTAGAATTTTTTAGATATTTTTTAATCTATATAATTGTTATCGTTTCTTTTATACTATATTATGTTTGTTGAAATAAATAAACTTAAGTCAATATGATTTGGATGTTAGTTATTGATCTATGAGAAGAAAACGACCATTCTTCTCTCATGATTTTTTATGAATAGATGATGTCATCAAGAGTGATATTGATAACTAAGTTGTAGAGGTACAGTCACCAGCACCAATATCTGACACAATAAAGTGTGCATAAATAGCTGATACGACTCTATTTCTAGAGCCGGTTTAGTGTCAGATATTTCAACAAGCTTTTATTTAGTTTCACCTGTCCCGTTATGTCTGTCTGTCTGCAGTCAAATCTTGCAAGTAAAATTCGACCAACTTCCAGTAGTCGGATTGACTTGAAAATTGGCATACTTATGTAAATCACGTGACAATACAATAATCTAGTAGTGACATAGTGGTAGTCCAGCCAGGATCGTCTCCGCATGACGGAACTCTTCAACAGTTAATAGCACCGACTTGAAATTTGTTATACAAATGTAGTTTGGGTGACAATGCAAGTACAGTCAACTAAAAGTACAGTCAGCAAAAAAAGCTTGTACTAAAAATGTTTTTTTATGGTCAGGTTATTGTATGCTCCGTTGTGGCAGATTAATGTAGGTGACTGTATTAATACTACTGACTGTAGTTTTATCTTGAGGTAAACCTTAAAAATTATCGCGCTACAAAATCCTATAGTTTTTACATATCACGCGAGAACTACAAATTAACCTTGTTTGTTAAGGTCTTTCGGATTTCGGAACAGAAGATAGGTTTTCCTTTTCTTTCTCATATAAATCATCAGGAAAACTAAGAAAACTGACGCGGGATTAACACTGGTTGTACTGTACATTATGTGTTTCATCCTTGGTAGTTTGCCATTTCAATTATAACGTCTTCCTTACTTGGCTAACGAACTATCGCTCAGGTAACTTCGTTAGGCTTCCGAGCCCACCTTGTCATACAATACCATGTTAGTACTCGTACTTGTGGCGTTTCTAACATCACCTAAGAGTATCTCTGTCTTTATTCAGACAGGTTGAAAAAATGAACGCCTCATTGTAGGCCTTAATATTGGATTTAATACATTTTACGCGAAGAGGACTTTCTTATATTTTTGAAAATAAATATTGTTTTTGCATTTGGATTTTTGAAAATTCGTCTATCCTCTAGAATCAAACACGTCAAATTTAACAAAAGAAACGAGTTTTAGAATACATAAATATACACTGAAATACCATTTTTTGTGTTTAGTTATCTCGGTCATTTTTTTAGTGCAAAAGTGTACGTGTTCTATAGGCACCTTTATGTAAATAATCACCATCAATGACTCTTTTATAAGTACATAAAACATGCACAGGTTGAGTTGTTGAAAATAGATAGGTACATAAAAAATCAACAACGTAATATTACTATTAAAGTTAATATTTAAAATACTTGTCCTCTTTGCTCTCCTAACCTTTAGCTGAACTCTGATCTAGATTTTAATTACTTAAAAACATTCAAAGCAACCGCAGACAGGTGTAGTATACGAATTTAAAGCAGTATAAATAGTCGCTTACTCTATTAATTATTCAAAGTTTTGTTAAGTTTCATTAAATTTTATTTTCACCTCAGCACTTCAAACAGGCAGGTTTTGCTATGAGAAATCTGTGAGCAAAATCGCATTTTGCTCACTCCGCGAGACAAAGTAACTTTAAATATTTTTTTTTAAATGCTGAGGACAGTGTTGGGTCTACTCACTGAATTCCAAATATTTGAACTTCACTTTGATCTGTCACTTTCACTTCAACACGAAAAAAGCGAGCGATAGGATCATATTTGTTGATTACATCTTAAATTGAATTTATGGTATTAAAAATATATCGATATCTAATAAATTATCGATGGGTCCTACGTACAAGGGCTTGTGTTAAATCCTTACTTTACAGGACGGGCTTTCAAAGTCAAAAACTGTCGTAACTCAGAGACGGTGTATCCTTTTCTTCTAAAATTTGGCACTTTGTACTTTGTCCTTCAACCACAATGAATAAATTTTAATAAAATATTTTTTCATTAAAAGTTATTGTACATATGCCCATATACGCGAATGTCCGGGAAATAAACTTGTGTTCAAAAAGACAGTAAAAAGATCTATGTGGTACTTTGGCTCATATACGCGTTCAACTTTATTTTTTTTTGTAAAAAATACGTTACCCAAGATACTTGGAGAAATTTTAAAAAAATAATACAATTTTGATGTAGCATCGGGGAAGCGGCGTTCCGCTTGACGTACAAGGGCCTAAATGGCAGTTATGCCCACAGATTAAAAAAAACCGCTCCGGGATTTACCGCGTAAAAGTATCAAACGTACGTTTAGCGCTTTTACGTTAAAATTGCATCTAGTTCGGCCATTTTACGTCAATAAAAAATGAGTTGAAAAATTGTATGTGTCACACGAGACCAAAGTTTTTTTTGCATCCCGTGTGTTTGAATCCCTTGCTGTTCTCAGGATTCTTACCTAGAATCACTTGCTACGCTCGTGATTTAATTATAGACTCCTTCGCTTACTCGAGATTCAAAATCAACACTCGCAACAAAAAACAACTTTGCTCTCTTGTTGCACAAATAACTATTTCTTGGACGTTTTTTGACTTTGTAAATACGACTCATAAGGACTCACGTTTACCTTAGACCTCCTCTTTTCCCCTCTTTTTCATAGATTTCACTGTGTTCCACGTACTGTCACACAGTGTACAGTCGAATGCAAAAATACGTACAGCCATAGCGTCAAAATATGTATACATCACCTTATGTTTAGTGGCATAAAGGTGTATCGATATTTTTCGACGTCTTAGTCATCATTTCAGCCTATATACGTCCACTGCAGGGCACAGGCCTCCTCTCGGAATGAGAGGGCTTGGGCAGTAGTTCCCACGCGGCCCAGTGCGGATTGGAACTTTACACACACCGTTGAATTGCTTCGCAGGTTTGTTTGTGCAGGTTTCCTCACGATGTTTTCCTTCACACGTAAAGCTCGTGGTAAATTTCAAATGTAATTCCGCACATGAATTTCGAAAACTCAGAGGTGCGAGCCGGGGTTCGAACCCACGATCCTCTGCTTGAGAGGCCATAGGTCAAACCACTCGGCCACCACGGCTCCGGTGTAATCGATATTTTCGACGTCTTAGTAACGTAAATATATTTATGACGCTGACCGTACCTATAAGAACTGTTACTTTATTCTTCTAGGTCTCAATACTAAAAAAAAATTAGCGACAAATTTACTTAAGAACCTGTAAGTAAACGCTAAGTGAATAAGAGCTCTCTGGAGCCTGTATTATAGCACTAGGGCTTGTTTTAGGCTTTCACAGCAAGGACAATTTAGACAGGCCTTTCTTGAAGGTTACATTAGGGAGATATCGTGTTTCGTTCTTTATACGTATAACAAAAGTATTTTAGGAAAATATGTAGATTATTCACATATTATAGAAATGTTCATGTGTATCACTGTAGATCATTCTTGCGCAGTGTAAGGGTCCGTACTAGGTCGACCTTTGAAGCCAAATATTACGCAAATATACCTAAATTGACAAATTATTTTTTCTCCTCATGTACTTTCACAAAAAAAATCACAAGAGTTCTCTATTTAGTTCCGAACCGAAAGTCTCGACAAAATCGTTACTACTTTACTAAACAAAAGATAACGTTTTTAGGGTTCCGGAGCCAAAATGGCAAATACGGAACCCTTATAGTTTCGCCATGTCTGTCTGTCTGTCCGTCCGTCCGCGGCTTTGCTCAGGGACTATCAATGCTAGAAAGCTGTAATTTTGGACGGATATATATGTAAACTATGCCGACAAAATGGTATTATAAAAAACTAAAAAAATTTTTTTTAGGGTTTTTTTTTTTCTCGTCGAACCCTATAGTGTGGACTATCGTTAGATAGGTCTTTTCAAAACCATTAGGGGTTTGCTAAGACGATTTTTCGATTCAGCGATTTGTTTGCGAAATATTCAGTAAATTTTCATTAAAATCGAGCCCCCCCCCCCTCTAAAATCTAAACCGGTAGTAAGTATATCAAACTTTCAAGGTAAACTATAACGGTTAAGTTGCTTGAGAATTATTAGTAGTTCAAGAGTAAATAGCAGCCTAAGGTATAAAATATACCTAAACTATGGAAGATTCCGTATAAAATACGAAATCCTTAGAAAAATATTACTTAATTTTTTCGTAATGGCTACGGAACACTATTTCGGGCGTGTCCGACACGCTCTTGGCCGGTTTTTTATTTATTTTAATTATACTCGGACCTATCTAACCAGTTTGTGGACTGATTTTTGTGTATACCTTAGCATAACTGCTTTGTGGCACTAAAATTATTTACGTAAAAATATTAACCCTTTTCCAGGCATAGTGCATATTATTATAGCGACTATATTAATGTGCACAAATATTCAACCTTACTAAATTCACAATATTTATGGTACAAAATTACTTAAAGTTGTTAAAAATATTATGCGTTTTTAAATTAATCCCTTAAAGGTAAGCAACATAAAACTGTTATTAATTTTGTAAAAAAATCTAAATTGGCGTAGCATTCTTTTATGTCACTCAACAAATCACAGCTTTGCATGCATGCTGAAATGTTAGCATCCATTACAAAAATTCTGTCACATTTTCCTAGCCAAATCTTAAAAAAGAAAAAAAAACGAATCTGCGTGTCGAAGCAAAGGGGTCATTACACGGGCGAGTGACTTCGAACGTTTAGTTTAATCGTTAGCGGTATGACTGGCCGGAAAGAATTCGAATTACAATAATAAAAACGTTAGTGTAATGGGGTAAAAAGCGCTGCCCGAACTGAGCTCTATGCCCTCGAGACACGAAATACCAGGCTCCACATTAGCATGACTTTTTTAAAGATCTTTAGGAAGTTTTCGCAGTGACGAGTTTGATTGTTTTAAAAATGACAGAGGAAATCTTTACTAATATACTTACTGTTTTTTTTGCCTATTGTCGCTTTAAATAAGTTAACCAACTTAAAAAAGTTAAAAGACCTACGACTTTAAAATTAAATAGAAATTTAAAGTTCAATATCTCAAAACAGCTAAACCGATTTTAAGGTAGCTTAATAAAATTAAGATTGGTTTTTGGAGTGTTTTTTTATTTTTTATTTCAACTCCAAATTTTGTTACTTTTACGGTTATCCCGTAAAACCCATATCGAAAATACAAACTAATTAAAAACTTTAGACTACCTTTCAAATAAAAAAAACCTCACTATAATAATACTACAGACAGAGACACACATAGCGGTCAAACTTATAACACCCCACTTCTTACGTCGGTGGCAAAAACACCAACAACAAACAGGTAGCGTGCATCGTTACCAACATCCTATTTAATATACTTCCAATTCCACCGTCTCATTAATTTTTAAACTGGCCGGGTATAAATTTTATTTTACGATTTCTAATTGGCACTGTGCTCCTCTAATTAACGAGCAGTGCCCGGGTTTCCTTGTTAAGCTGATAATTGCCACGATAACCTAGTGCTAGGATTTAGCAGGAAACGCCCTGCGTGAAGAAAAATGAAGCGATTAAACGGTTTATAGATAAGGGGTCGAGCGGCGGGGCAAGGGTTGAGTCAGAAAAGGACGGAAAATTATACTTGATTATTTCAAGGTTTTTTTTTTAATTAAAACGTTGCTTTTAACTTCAATTTGTTAGGTGTTGTTGTGTTCTGTGACTCAGAAGACAAGAGTGATACAATAACCTACTTAGAAAAATGTTAGTAATGTATAAATAAAATAAATATAACGGGACAATTCACACCAATTGACCTAGTCCCAAAGTAAGCTTAGCAAAGCTTGTGTTATGGGTACTAAGCAACGGATAAATATAATTATATAGATAAATACATACTTAAATACATAGTAAACACCCAAGACCCGAGAACAAACATTCGTATTTTTCATACAAATATCTGCCCCGACACGGGAATCGAACCCGGGACCTCAAGCTTCGTAGTCAGGTTCTCTAACCACTAGGCCATCTGGTCGTCTAATGTATGCTACTAGAATGCTAGGAGATGACAGAGAAACATTTTATTACATTATATTCGATACCTACACAGAAAAATATATTAGAAGGAAAAAAAATACACAAAAATTTACATTGAATAATATAAATTCGGCCCCACTTAGTATAATGTTGCGGTAAGCCGCAACGCTGCTATTCAGTGGGTCCCATTTAAAACTAAACACATGAAAACATAAACATACACACTGCTTGTACAGTATAAAAATATATAATATTTTTTTATGAGTAACCCAGGAGAAATTGTCATGGCAACAAGTGATATTATACTTAAAAATTGATTGACCCTTCTTCAAAACTGTGAAAAAACGACTGTAGAGAATATTGAAATTAAATATTTTGCTTACCTGTGTCATGCCTTAAAGATTGCTTCTTCTTCCAACAAATGTATTCACTCAATGTCGTAATATCAAGCCAATTTATCAATGCAACAAAATTTATAAAAAGAAAACAAAATGGCATTTAATAGGGAAGGAAAAGATTATCCAATTTTCTCACCTCAGCTCTCACAAATAACCATAACAACGACAGAGCTTACCATTGTTTGCGTAAAAGATTTATTTCCCTCCAATATTTACTTATTGGTTCGAGTGCCTTGCGCTTTATTACCATTATTACTTCGCCCACTGATCCGGAAATTATACAAAAAACACAAACATCGCTACCGACACGTAAACACTTCGTTGTCTGTTTAACACAATAAGTCAAGTACCCTATAAAACCGCAACAAGCTAAATTTATCTGTTACAACACACAATAAAGTTGATATCTGATTGCATTGTGTTAGGACTTGTGTCCTTTAGTTTTGATTCAGCGCTGTATTTAAGGGTAGGTGGCTCGGTATTATTTGCATAAGGTTGTTTATAAAATTCGGCTGCTCTTTGTCAGTCGACGACGCGCCGGCGCTGCCACTTAACTAGATATCTGTTTATTCAGTGAAATTGAATGCTAACATTGAACAGGTAGATACTCGAGTATAGTTGTTACTGACGAGTATTTACTTTATGGTATTTTTACTCGATGCGGGCGAGCGGGGATGATTTTATGGCAGAGTGAAAGTATTTCGGACGTTTTATGTTTTACACGTTTTTGGTGGTTTTATGAGGTGCTTATTTATAGGGTGGCTGCTGCGTGTTGATGTATATTCATGATGTAGAGTTTATATCTTTATAATTATTAAAATATCATGTAAAATATGAAGCCGTGGTGGCCTAGTGGTTTAACCTATCGCCTCTCAAGCAGAGGGTCGTGGATTCGAACACCGGCTCGCACCTCTGAGTTTTTCGAAATTCATGTGCGGAATTACATTTGAAATTTACCACGAGCTTTGCGGTGAAGGAAAACATCGTGAGGAAACCTGCACAAAACCTGCGAAGCGATTCAATGGTTCGTGCGAAGTTCCCAATCCGCACTGGGCCCGCGTGGGAACTATGGCTTAAGCCCTCTTGTTCTGAGAGGAGGCCTGTGCCCAGCAGTGGGACGTATATAGGCTGGGATGATGATGATTTGAATGATATGGTCGGTGTAGAGAGCAACCCTAATTCCAACGAATTGTGTTGGAAACTAGAGTAATTGTTACCACAAACCTTGAACATTAGCCACGGACTGGCTCGAAACTGGTCGGGCATATCTCAAATACTAATAAGTGAGTGACCCCGCATTTCTATTTTTGTTTTTTTCCTTTTAAGATATATGATGTCATAAGAAGGTAGGTACACAAGGAACAACCGTGCAGTATTTCATGTCATGTATCTACCTATTTAGACTCAGCGGTTAAAATTTCGGAATTTTACATCCATTCAGATGCCGTGGGAATATCGGAATATAACGTTACCAATAAAAAGTTGGAAAACCCCCGACTTTGTCACTTCAAAGCTCAATATCTCAAAAACGGCTGCGGTGGCGGTCTAAGAACCATCGCTAGAAGATCTGCTTTCAAATAAAAAAAACGCATTCAAATCGGTCACCAGTTTAAGAGCTAAGGTGCCACAGACAGACACACATAGCGGTCAAACTTATAACACCGTCGGGGGTTAAAAAAGAGCCTATGCGGTATTCTCAAGATCCATTTATCTACGTCGGTACCAAGCTGAACTGAATGAACAGTTTCAAATCCTGTACATTTTTGATTACAGTCCACTATCCTGTCGTCCAAAATGCAGCCGAAAACTTCGCAATAACTCCGCCCGCCCATAACTCCGCCCAAACTGCCCAAACGGGCGATGCGTGGACAATACTCAGTATTAATAAGGTTGTGGCACTTGGTTTTTATATCGCACATATGGCGTAAAGCCCGCGATGGCCGGGTGAGGGTAGGGGTGCTAAGTCGCTGCTATAATAATTGTTTAATACTAAACTATTCGATCTGGTACAATTGAAGTTCCGGGATTTTGAATTTTCCAAATTTTATCGTTTTCTTCATTGAGGTTGTGTTGAAGACAACTTTTGAACATTAACAACTTTTAAAGACAACTGTCCAAAATTTAAAGACTCTAAGCCCAGCGGTTGTTATTTCGAGATTTTATCCCTATCCCGTGGGAATATCGAGATAAAAAGTAGCCTATGTGTTATTCCAAATGTCCAGTTATCTACATACCAAATCTCATCCAAATGCATCCAGCTGTTTTAGCGTGAACGAGTAACAAACACAAACACACACACACACACACACACACACACACATTTCGCATTTATAATATAAGTACCTAGGATTTCTGTTTGAAAGTTTCTGAAGAAGAAGTTTCTGTTTTGTCTTGTGTTATGTCTCCGTTTCAGCTTGGGTTAAAAACACTTTAATATGCCCGACTGTCCGGTTGGCCTGTCACAAAGTTTCACAACAATCGGTTGAAATTATATTGTTTTTGTTCAGTTAGTCCTTGGAAAAAAAACGGCGATAGACACACTGGCGAGTTCTACAACTCAAGACAAATTGGCATCTGTATACACCGGTTGCCCGCAAATTTCTATGTTGTCAGTCCAAATATTGGATGTGTGAGACCCGCCAACGCTACGTCTTTCGATTCATGATCGTCACTCAAGAACCATTCTCTCTCCCAACAGTTAGCTGTTCTGCGAGCGATGCCTACTCATTGCCACTTCAACTTAAACTTTATGAACATGCTTTATTTTCGTTCTTTCTTTTGTCACTTACAACTCTGTGAATGCCAGTATGATGAAGACTTGCAATTTAATACCGTCTTTATTATAAGCTTTTATTTAGTTTCACCTTTCCCGTTGACTGTCTTTCTGTCTGTCTGTAATCAAATTCTTGCAAGTTTAATTCGACCAAACTTGTATTAAAAATGTTTTTTTTTTACCAAAATCTTATTATGGTTTAGAAATACTCTATGGGAATCAAAATAGGTTGGTAACCCTAGCAAGTGGGGGGGGGGGGGGGGGGTGGCTACGCTTCATAAACAGAATGATTTTGCGTTGAAACGGGGTAGGGAGTGCTTTATTAGCACTTGTTTCATACGTTCCACTTCTCATGATATTGGGTTGGAAAATACTCATGCGGTCGCCGGAGGTTGGAAACAAAGAGCTAATAATAATAGGAATAGTAAGGTTATCGTTTGTGTTTCCACCGCAGCCGATGTAGCTACATTTTCACCTCTACTGCTATTAATGCACACAGGGTTTTTGTTTTTACAGTTTTAACTAGGTACGGTACTCATTAGTGGCATATAAGTGCATAATACTGGTTTAACAAGCTTTAATTTAACTTGCAACGTTTGTATGTAAGTTAAGAAAGGATGTCGTGCTTTTGAAATTAACAAACAATTTTTCGACTTATTTTTGGTGTCTGATTGAGCTGAGCCAGACTTACGTACACTTGATGTCAATATGAATTATCTAGGATGGAATCCTGGTGGTCAGGCTAGAATCATCTCCATAGATTGGCACTCATCTGTTAATAGTATCGGCTTTAAACTTGTCACGGATAGCTATGTAGTTAAAAAAATAAATAAATATCATGGGATACTTGACACCATTTGACCTAGTCCAAATTAAGCAAAGCTTGTACTATGGATACTAGACAACAGATAAACATACTTATAATAGGTAGATAAATACATACTTAAATACATATTAAACATCCAAGACCCGATAACAAACAATCGTATAATTCATACAAACATCTGCCGCGGCCGGGAATCGAACCAAGTCATTAACAATGTTTTATCGAAGCACAATCTGTGCAATTATCCATATATCTCTTCGCTTTTGGACTAATTCGGACAACATTATGATAAAATGTTCAATGTTCAAATATTCTATGATAAAATGTACAACTTCAATAAGAATAGTCAATGACAATGAATTAAACTTATCCGACTTAAAATGTCAGATCATTTTGTATTTGCATTTTTTTAACCTTAAAACTACTGCCAAAGAAAGCCGTTCAGCATGAAACACGACATGTCATTATTACCAAATTCTGCAGCAATAAAATACAGACTGAGCCGGCCAACGACCGCCATCTAATGGCACCCAGAGTCACCCATTAATTGGTTCTGAAACGAGCACCGACACTTGAAGATAATTAATTTTATGTTAAAACTGTGATTGAAGCCAGGCCTGATTGGACGAATATGTCCTTTGAATATTTTAATTGGAATTTGAAGGTAGAGACGATTTTGCGAATAATGGAAAAGGTGAACACTAAATTACGTAAGTTATTGTCCGTGGCGCGCCCAGTTTTCGAATAGGAAGGACCCATTTCTTCCTGTGGGTGTCGTAAAACCGCGTGTGCGACGTGGAAGGTAAGGAGACACGACCTCTGCACTCTTTTCACAAAAAAAGCGCCATGAAGGTTAAGGTCGAGAACTAGTTACTAGTGGAACCATGACTGTAAACCTCGCTAGTTTTGCGAAATGGTTAAAATAATATACTCTTACGTTTTCAAACGCCTGGCTCCGCCATTTTGTAAAACTTCCAAAAACTGAATCGACGAAGGAGTTCGTCTAATTATCGAACCTTCTCGAAAATTTCACGAGAATCGGTTGAGAAATGCACGGTGACAGTATATACAGTGACAAATGATTAAAGTGTAATGATATCTTCGACCTCAACTATATCTGCATTAGGTACACATCACCCACCGATGGAAATCATCCCCTATTTGGATAAGGCCGAACAAAGCAGTGCGTTCCAATTCCATTAGCTTTGACGATCATGACGCTTAGGTGTTCTGCGTCACTGAGTCATGGGAACAATGACGCAATCTCCGACCTCACGACGTGAGGTCTTCGGGGACTCCGGTCAGGGGACAAAAGGGGACACCTGAATTGAGCTATGACATATTCAAATGATAAGCGACTAGAAT
>NC_133489.1:553892-572572 GCF_025370935.1 Choristoneura fumiferana
ATTTTAGCTTACAGTGGTTCCTACACAAGGCGCAGCCCGTCTCGTAGGTAACCAATCCAGTGACAACTTCCCATTTCAAAAAGCGAAAAGTTGACAAAATTAAATAAAGACGTAAAAAATTTGACTAGGTATACTCGCTAAAATTTAATTTGTTTATTGTTTGTACACTTTTGTTTCTATTTGAATGTAACTTCAATTGTGTTACTATTTGTATGTTAGTACAGGCGAGTGTGTGTGTGTATTGTGGCAGATTGAGACTATCTTAACCTCTTCAGGATATCCTCCGTTTGCTCGTATGATAGATTATTTATCCAAGATCTCAATTTGTATTTTAGTTCTCAGACAGACAATTTTTTGAGAGGGACCTTAGACGCTTAGAGATATGATTCTCATTCCTAGATCAATAACTTCCAATCTCAAAAAAATGTACCTTTATATTTAGACCTATAGAAAACTGTAGGTATGAAATGAAAATTAAACTGAAGTATTACTTTGGGTTGATACACTTTTGGTCTAGCGATGCGTAACTATTGTTATATGTACCTACTTATATTAATTTAGCAAGAACTAAGTCACCGACTTAACTAGTTCGAAGAACATGCAGTTTAAGTTACAATTGGCAGGCAACATCGCTTAAAGAATGTTAACCGTTGGGGCAGAAAGGGTTGCTACTGGTGAACACAAACCGGCAGGCGTTAACGGGCCTCCCACTGGAACTGAAGTCATCACAAGAGTTGCAGGTGGTGAATGCAAGTGGCAAGTGGTCGTTAAGGCACTTGTCCCGCCGCCGACGATGAGCGAGAAGCGAGTAGAGCGAGTAACTAGAAACGAGTGGGCGAGTAGCGAGAAGAGAGTGTAGTTTTGTCGCTCGGCTGTAAGCGAGTGTTCGCGTGCGAGGGCGATTACTCGCTCCACTCGACTCGCTTTGCGGGGCGGCCGCCAAGCTGACATCGCTGGGCGAGTATCTATAGCTCAGCGAGTTTTATAACTCTTGTCGCTGCGACTCAAGATGTAAGAGCGAGTTCTCGCTGACAGTGTGAACAGCCAGCGATCAACTATTAATATATGTGTCTCTTTTACTCACACAGGATCTTATATCTTTTGTTCGTTTCTTGAGCGAGAAAATAGTCGATAGCCAATCTTTTCCTCGCTGGCGGTGAGACAAGTGCCTAATTGTGACAGAACATAGCGCGACGTCACGACTTCCGAACTTTGACGCGCTTCAACTTTGTCATTCTTTCTTCTTTCGACTAAAGAGAAAACACGTGTCGTGTCCAAAATTTTTAATAGTAGATTTTACAACAAGAGCATAAAACGAGCCTTTTCACCCGAGACGTTCATGCCCGAGCCGATACGGCGAGGGTGGATAGACACGTCGAGGGGAAAATAGGTTTAATGCTCGAGTTTACACTGCGTTTCACTTAGATTGCGAGGAAATGAAATAGCAACAGTGGAAAAAATTGTTCACTTGCTAGGTACCTTTTATTTTTTTTGCATTTTTATAAATAATTCCATTATTTTAATTTTACTGATTTATTATGATTGATTTGATTGATTTTTAGTTTTATATAAATTAAACAATATTTAAAAAATATATAGAAACTTTTTGTTTGTGGCTGTTGACACCTGATTACCTTGGTCTTGAGTCGGTATTAGACTAAGATTTTATTTTATGCACTAGAGCATAAAAAGTAATTTTATGTCGCCTAAGATACAGCATAAACACGAACTTTACGAGGGTGAGAAGTGAAAAAGCTTTTATTTAACTTGCAGTGTATCTTATACCTTATACATATCTATGTGCGGGTCAAATCTTGCAATTTATTTGACCCACTTTTAGTAGTCGGATTGTCTTGAAATTTGGCATACTTATGTAAATTGCATGCCAATACAATAATCTCGTAGTGACATCCTGGTAGTCCGGCTAGGATCGTCTCCGCAAGACAGAAAACTCTTCAACGGTTAATGGCATCGACTTGAAATTTGGTATGCAAATTTAGTTTGGGTGACAATGCAAGTCAACAAAAATTAGGTACAGTCGGCAAAAAAAACTTTTATTAAAAATGATTCTTTTTCCAAAAACTTATTGATTATCTGACTGACAGTCTAAATAAAATAGTCCTTTTTGAAACCCGGTATCTACCCAATTCCAATGCGCTGAATTCTCCCTGTCGCCAACCCTGCGTTCATACGTCGAGACCTGCCCAGCATAATAACAGATCGGGCAAGGGTGGCACATTGCCACCCCTTAATATCATGTGAGAGACGCTGGTAAATTTATCAATAGCATTATATCTCGAAACTGAGCACTCGTCTCGCTTATATTTTATTCAGGGTGCGACGTTTTGACATTCGGCGTTGGATGCTTTCCGCGGATCATGGGATATGGGTTTAAGCGATTTCAGAATTCAAAAAATATAAAATAGGTACTCTTTTCATTTGCTTATATAGTGAGTGCTTCGAAGCATTGATTAATTCTAACTAATAATATAAGCAAATGTAGGTAAGTATATTTATTTGTTTTATTTAGAGTACCTACTTAACCGATCGTTATGGTTGTGATTATTTTTTTATTACCTATTCTGCATAGCAAATCGGTATTCTTTATTGCAAATCTTTATATTTATAGTATTATAATAGTACCTACTTTAAAGAAAAGTGGGTACCTTTAAAAATCAAATTATAAAATAAATTAAATTAGCTGCTATTTCGTTCTGGAATGGTCGTCGAGTGTATCGTTTGGGTATTTGTTTGCAGTCTTATGATCTACACAGTTATTTCCGATTTTGAAATTGTTATTCTAATCAGTAAAAATAATTAGCGGGCCGCATTTGTAATGACCTGACAACTGATGATTATTGTATATTTTTATTAAGTGTCAACTAACAGACTACAGGTTAATTGACATCTTATTAATATATATTTTTTTTAAACTAAATTTAAACCAACAATGGCAAAAAACTTCCGTATCATCACTCACGTCCAAGAAGCTCGGGGATAACGCCCATATCTGTCACGTACGAAATATGGGTATACGATTTACACAATATCGTCATATGTCAGGGTGTCACGCAGCTCCCGAGGCGTCGGCCCCAATTACCGCTGGTATTGTTTCAACGCCACTATCTATTTACGCGGTTTGGGAATTAAGGGAAAAAAATGTTGAAATGATTGATTTGTTTGTGGATACGTTTTTGATACGATACTAAGTACTTGTACAAAAATAATATTTATTTAGCACAAATTAAGTAGTGGCGAGCCTTGACGTATCGGGGATACTCGGTAATTCAGTGATACACAGACGAACAGGACGGACTTCATTTGAAGTATCATAAAAAGGGATCTTTCTAGATATTTACGATACCAGCGGTTGAGATTTCGTAGTTGTATCCCGACCTCGTAGGGAAAACGTCGTTTCTGGGAAATTGCATACGTTTTTATACTTAATAAAATTCCAAAAAATATTACCAATGAAACGGATACAAAATTCAAATCTATTATCAAGAAGACATTAATATCTAAGGTGGATCGCTTACTTCAAAAAGCGAATCTACTGTGTTAAAAATGAAGTTGTGTGAAATACTTGTGATGTATAAATGACATTTAATAACAATATAAATCTGTTTAAAAATATATAATATATATACCTCGTTGAGTTTCTTGCCGGATTCTTCTCAACAAAGTTTTTCCAAACCGGTGGTAGATTTTTTTTTGACATTAATAGTACTTGTTATACTCGTAATAGCCTAAATCGAATAAAAATACTTTGACTTTGATTCCTGGATAAAAATTAGCCTATGTTCTTGCGGATGTTCAGCTATCATGTACCTCATCAAAATCCATCCAGTAGTTTTCGCTTGCAGGAGTCTGTGCAGAAAGTCGCAAACTAAGTAGCAACACCTACCTAAATATATTCAGGGAAAACTTTAAAAATCTTTGTAAAATCGAAGCAACACCGCCATTATTGTAAAGCAGCGTCGCAGAAGCGATGTTAGCAACAAACTAAGGTAAGTGCTCGTGTAATGGGCACGCTAATATCGCGCGTAAATATCGCGAACAGTCTTAATATTAAAACAGCCGTGCAATACTTACGTTGACACACGTAGGAGGCTCACATGGAGATGTTTTAGGACCATGGAGCGCTGCCTACGCTCAAGTGGTGCGGTGGGCTGGTGCGCTGCTGGAGACGCAAACTAGCTGCTGCATACCCTGGAATGAGGGCTATCGCGTATGAATTCGCCGCTAGAAAGCGCTAGTGTAGCGTGAAGTCTCCGAAATGTCAAATCTCATAGTTTTTGGGTGAGGTACCTACGCGGGTTTAGTTATAATTAGAATAATTTTGTGAATATTTTGCGTTACCTAAAATTAATTATGGCAATTATGCGTTACGGGGCAATAAATTTCTGTGTTTTGAGACAGTTCCCAACAAACATTTTAGTCGTATTAATTTCAATATACCTACAGGTTGATAAAAAATCCTGTACTATACTGTAACCCATATTAGGGCTACTGATTACTAATACGATATAAGTGGGAAAACATCGAAATTAGAAAGTCTTCTTGCGACTCCACTTCCATACAAAAAAATCTTTTTTTTTCGAATCACAGTATTTTCTACTTGGATCATATTAGTAATTAGTAGCCCTAATGTGGTTTAAAGTATAGTACAGGTTTTAATAACACCCTATACACATTTTTTTATACACACCTAAGAAATGGTACCTGGCTATGTATATGGCGAAAACGGGTAAACCGTATGAAGTTATAGAAGTTTCCCAAGACTCAGAAACAGACACAAAATTTAAATCTATTGTCAAGAAGACATTAATATATAAGGCGTATTATTAAAATTAATGATTATATCATGGATAGGGAAATTTGGAAATAATTCCGATCCGCATTGGCGAGTGCTTACTCCAAATAGCGAATTGAGAACTGTTTTAAATATGTAATTGTGTTAAATACTTGTGATGTATAGATATCACTAAAATATGATTGTAAATCTGTTTACAAAATATACCTAGGTTTATTGCCAGACTCTTCTCAACAGAGGTTTTTACGAACAGGTGGTAAATTTTTTGACATTCATAAGTGCTTGTTACAATCTAAATTGAATAAAGATATTTTGACTTTGACTCAATATTTCATGTCAAAGCTTGTCTTAAGCAAAGTGCCAATCAGACTCGCGCACGAAGGGTTCCGTACCATCTATACAACTTCATTAGGATTAGCAAAAAAATTGCAAAAAAATACATTTGTTGTATGGGGGCCCCTTAAATATTTATTCTGATCTATTTTTGTTATATATATATTATATCGACTACAGTTATACATAATCTGTGAAAATTTCAACTGTCTAACTATCATGGTTCATGAGATACAGCCTGGTGACAGACGGATGGACAGCGAAGTAGTATAAAGTAGTAGGGTTTCCGTTTATACCCTTTGGGTACGGAACCCTGAAGAGGCACAAAAAGCTAAACCGTTATGTGGATACAAATGGGTGCGATGCGATATATGTATCACATGAGGAACCTTTCACAATAAAATACGAGTACACATTTGAACAGGAATACGAATCCATTGAATGTGCTTCCATTAATTTAAAGCACTTAATACAATTACTTTTCTTAATAAAACCATTTATATTTCAAGTGAGGTTTTTTATAAAGGTATATTTCTGTATTTTGTATAGCACGTTTAAAACATTACTAGCGGTATATTGGTACAAGTGGCATGATAATGTTAGCGTATATTGATGCAAGTGATAAAACGTTTATAAATCAATAGATGAAGGTAAAAGAGCATCTGTTTTATCATTTGAAAAGAAGCATTTGTTTGTTCATTGCAAGCCATATAAGTATTTCATCTAAAAATTCATATACAATATAAAAATATCGTTAGATCACTAATCTACGCATTACGCCGTATACTGGAGCAAGTGGTAGTTAGCTCAGTATACCGCACAACTACAAGATGTAAAATACGCGTATAGTAGTGTATCTGCAATTTTCTCAAAAACTATAAGAAATTTCAAAATTCCATGAATACAGGTAGAAAGCAAATATTTTCTTTGGAACAATGCAAAATTTTGAAAAGTTATATCATCAAATGAGAAAGTTACAGGTTTGGAACCTTTGAACAGCTCTCCTGTAAATTTATGATTATGCACTTGTACCAGTATACTTAGGAGGTGTCGATATCACCAATACACAACTTTTAGCCGTATAACTAGTGCTGTCGTCTTAATAACGTCTATATGACTTTTACACCGGTATTTATCGTATTAGAGCCGCGAAAACTACTATTACGTGACGATCGCGTAAGAGTAATATATTGCACTCTTATAAAATTTAGAGTCAATTTGTAGTCGTATATAGACATCGTATAGACTTCTATACGACCGTTTATGGGTCAATCAACTTTTTTACCGACACTAATCTGTCCGCGACATTTTTCAAACAATTGCAGATTTTTGTAAGTAAACATGTTTTTTCTGTAATTCAATAGATGGTGTACATGAATACATGCCATCCTACGTAAGTTCAACCTATTAAACCGTGAAATATCTTGTTAGAAGTACGATTTTTTGGTAACGCCAGAGACAATTTTGGTAACGCAGGAGACGCCCAAAGTGTCGGTAAAATAGTTGATTGGCCCTTATATGACTGTTATACAACTTTTAGTCGTATAACTAGTGCTGTCGTCGTAATAACGTCTATATGACTTTTACACCGGTATTTATCGTATTAGAGCCGCGAAAACTACTATTACGTGAGGATCGCATAAGAGTAATATATTGCACTCTTATAAAATGTTGAGTCGATTTTTAGTCGTATATTGACATCGTATAGACTTCTATGCGACGTTTTATATGACATTTACACAACTTTTAGCGGTATAACCGGAGATGTTGTCTTAGTAAAGTCTATACGACTTTAACACCAACATTTATTGTGTTATAGTCATAAGAACTACTTTTACGTGACGATCGTGTAAAAGTCATAAATTGCACTCTTATACGATTCTAAGTTAATTTGTAGTCCAATATGAACATCGCATAAACTTCTATACGACTGTTTTACATGACTATTAAATCTGATATGGTTAAAAACTTTTTTATGTCGATTATTATATTATTATCACGTAATATCATTTTTTTCTTCTTCACCAATAACACCAGTAAATCACGAGTTTAGTTATAATTTTCCTTTTTTATGTGAGACTACTTTCACCTAACCCTAATTTCGTTAAAATGGCTGACAAAAGAAAAGTTCACAGAATGCAAAGTCGTTTAGATATTGTATTACGGTTGTATCTTAAACCCTAAGACGTTTAAAGGTAATTATTAAAACGTTCATTAAAAACATTGAAAAGAATATAGCTTAATTTACAGAATTTATAAGGCGCGTTCATTATATTGAGAAGACTAGGGCATATTACTCGATAGCGTTAATTTCCCAACAGATAAATGTACATACTTAGTCGTACGTGAGTTTCGAAGATGTCACAAGAAGATAACTAAAATATAAAAATGGCTGTTCTACTTTGCTATGATTAAAGTAATTGTCCGTCGCAGTTTTTAAGTTTGAATTTACTACATTTATCTGATAACTTTACAACAGAACCCCATATTAAAGTCACGATAAACACTTTTATTCGATAAAATGCGGTAAAACAGCGGTAATAAACACCATAACTCCATGAACATTGGTCATGACACCATGTCTCACGATTTCTATACGACCACTACACGACTGATACAGTGACTTATAGGACTGCTACGTGACTATATTACGACATAGATTCGTATAAAATGGGCCTTTTCTCGGTCATATCGATGTGATAACGACGTGTTTACGACCAGCTTATACAACCAAAAGTCAAAATTGGCACGTTGTGGCCACCTGTAAAATGTTTGTTGGGTTTTGTCTTTCGGAAACTTTTGTCCTCCCTTTTTTTCCGAACAAAACGGGACTACGCAACACTGTGGTTGCTCGATATTTTTATGGTACGGTTTTTAGGTGTATTAAATATGATTTTAATCTAAACTTTGTTTTCACGCCCGTAATAACAGACTTTGAAAGCCACACTTAAAAACCTCACGCAACAGTGGCGCCATCTAGAAAGACAAAAAACGATAGCTCTGATCTGATTGACTCCCTGCACGGCAATGGATAGTTTAGTCATGTGTTAGCGCTCTAATTAACCTGTTCCTGCGGGGCAAGAGGGACGAGGTGTCGACACAACTTGACACAAGCGAGCGTAGGTCCCCGTCGTCGTACGCACATTCTCCCACCATAGGCGAATTAAAAAAAATATTCAGGGAGTCTCTGACCATGTGGCTTTAAATCCAGGGTTCGATTGTAGTCGTATAACTTGCGTTTGTTCTGCTACTTTTTAAAAATATGACCACTGTGAATTTAAGTTTTTTCATACAAATTAATAAATAAATATCACGGGACAATTCACACCAATTGACCTAGTCCCAAAGTAAGCTTAGCAAAGCTTGTGTTATGGGTACTAAGCAACGGATAAATATAATTATATAGATAGATACATACTTAAATACATATTAAACACCCAAGACCCGAGAACAAACATTCGTATTTTTCATACAAATATCTGCCCCGACACGGGAATCGAACCCGGGACCTCAAGCTTCGTAGTCAGGTTCTCTAACCACTAGGCCATCTGATCGTCTAAATTAAATGTAATTTTCAATGTATGCGATACAATACTAAATTGACGGCACATTGATGAATGTTTTTCTTAGAGTTGTCAAATAAATGTCAAAAAATAATTTCAAGGACCCGCCGTACCAAGATGCAGCGATAGCACCGCATGTCCGATGTACACACTGATTTAACAATTAAACTTTGAGGATCAATAAATGATCTTTTAAATTTGAGTTTTTTGAAAATGTTACAAAACAAAAGTAGCTTAGTTTTGTGAGTAGAATCGAACCTAATGTAATGTGATTTGCAATAAACAATTTTGAATTGGACCTTAACCCTTAAATGGACACAGCGTATTTATCTTGCTATTTTTTATGAATTGTTGTTTTTTGATTTGTTTTTGGGGTGGAAAAGAAATAAATTGTCAATTTTTTCATATTTTTTTTTATTTTTCATTATTTTCAGCATGTCACTTTTAAAGGACATTGCCATTTTATGTATATACTATACGTACTCAGACCTGTCACACAGGACGGACATTGCCCACTTAACGTAATAAAATATTCTTAGGATACAAACAATGAGATAAAAAAAACATATATTATAATCACTGCTTTTGAGATCATAGTTATTATTTAGGAAATATTTACCTTACGTACACATATAAATGGAAATTATTAAACTTGCCGTAATGAAATAACATCATGCTCCTCAAAAAAAAAATCTAATAAGTAAGTACCTAGTATAGCAATTCCAGTGATGTAAACCAATTGTCGAAATATACTGTACATAGAGTCGGATTAGATATAGTTTTACACGTCTAACCACTGTCTTAGCTCCAACACCAAGATAATTTTCTTCCCACTCTGTAAATTGTACATCCTGAAATGTCATCATCAATCATCGTATGCAAAAAAATCGTAGACCATCCCCGAAGTTCCGGCTCTCACCAAAAACTTAAAGCCCCATTTGTGTGGTTTCTTGGGGTTGTATTGTTTTCGGTGGCCAGCTTTCTTACACTTATAGGGTATAAGCATCTCGTCGATGGCAAAAGATCTTTCTTCTTCGATTTTAAGACATTGCTTATGTACACATACTCTATCGCAGTGGACAGTTTGTGATAGCTGTCTTTCGGGTCTTCGTTTGCATTATCGCAGAAGTGTAAATCGCGTTTGATACATTTGTAACGTTTCAGCCGCATGTCAGATGCGATAGGTTCAAATCTAAAATCGTTGCTCCAATAATCTTCAATAGCCGGCATTCTTACGATACCTATGAGTACCTCTATACCAAGTAAAGTTTCTATTTATTTTTTGTTACACATATAGATATACCAGTTTGTTGTACAGAATACAGGTTAGTCATATCGACAATAAAGTTTAGTAATTCGTCAGTAAACATTTTTTTGAAATACATATTATTATGATTGGTTTTTTGGAGTCTTTTTGTATTTTTTATTTCAACTCCAAATTTGTTACTTTTACGGGTATCCCGTGAAACCATATCGAAAATACAAACTGAGACATGGATGCACAGAAAAACCAGAAAAAGAGACCAGCGCTGGGAACCCAGGTCCTCAGCAATCCGTGCTGCGTGCTTATAACCCCTACACCACCGCTGGACAGGAACCTAGACACGAATTTTTCCTATTTATTTATTTATTTATCTATGCATATGTATCTCAGGTTGCTTATTTCTACTACGCTACTTATGCACGGATTGCTGAGGACCTGGGTTCGATTCCCAGCGCTGGTCTCTTTTTCTGGTTTTTCTTTTTAGATTGTCTTAGATCTCCACCCTTTCCCGGCCATGTTACTGTAACAATAGGACAAATAAGAATGCTATAAAGGATTTACATACATATATTCATATAATTTAGTGAAATTTTGTTTAGTAAGCAACTAATATTGTGGTTCTAGCAGTGTACTTTGTCCGTTATAAGAGACTAATAACGTCAGCATAACTTTTAAGAGAATACAGGCAAAGTCCGTTATAAATGACAAATGATAAAATTACAGCTTTTAGGGAATATAGGTAATGTCCGTTTTAAATGACAAATATTAAAATCACAACTTTAAGGTATAACGGGCAAAGTCCGTTTTAAGTGACGCTCTGATTATTTCAAGCATCAAGAAGAAATTATAGGTATTTTTTTCAAAATAACTACTGTATACTTTAAACAAACAGTTATTACACCACAGATATATAAAAAAAATACATAAAACATAGTAATACTTCCGAAAACAGTTTCTTGATGATGAGCCCACGTCGTTTTCGGCCGTTGTACTTTTACGAATGCTCGCTTCTTGTCACATGACGCGTGCGCACTGTCTCTTGATGCGCGAGGAAGAAAGGGATAGCCTAATGAACGTCACTTTGTACGTGGACTGCGCGGCAGTTCGTTCAAATTTGAATTGTGAGCGTTTTATTGGTGTGTCATTTGAAACGGACAAAAACAATTTAAGGGTTAAACTTACTTCCTATTTGTCCAGCGGCCATGTTGTCTATAATGCCCGAGCGCTCGCAATCGCATTCACCATGTCGTTCTATTCATAATAATATGTTATATATAACGACTGACAGAAGGAAATGGTGAAAGCAATAGTGATTCCGTGTGCATTAGACAATAAGGTCTCAGTTTTTTAAATCGTTTTAATCCCTCGTCTCCATATAACCCGAAGCTAAGCAAGACACGATACTAGGCGAGCATAGCCAACCGGGGTCATCGCAAACAAATGAGGGGTGTAAATCCACCCCGTATCTCCCACGGCAGGTAGGTTACCCTTCCTTAACATATGTAACGGCGGCTGTAGTGATGTTGCCTAAGACATTAAGATTTTAGCTAAGAAGGTTGCCTTGGCTGGAAAAGGCTGCCAAGTATCGTCGCTTCCTACTAATTTTATACATGTCATTAGCTTAATAAAGACCGAGGTAGAAGTAGGTAAGTATGTTTGATTGAACATAACGAAACAAAACTTAAAATTAGTTCAATAGTTCTACAGATGACAGTTTTGAGAGTAGTGTACCTTGTTGTTCGTCTGTCTGTCAAGATCCTTTTTTTAACCCCCTACGCAAAAAGAGGGGTATTATAAGTTTGACCGCTATGTGTGTCTGTCTGTGGCAGCGTAGCTCTTAAACGGGTGAACCGATTTGAATGCGGTTTTTTTATTTAAAAAAAGGGTTTTTAGCGATGGTTCTTAGATATATTTTATCAAAATATGTTTAGCCGTTTTTGAGATATTGAACTTTGAAGTGACGATGTCGGGGGTTTTCCCTGGAGAGCTACGGTGCCACAGACAGACCGACAGACACACATAGCGGTCAAACTTATAACACCCCCTTTTTGCGTCGGGGGTTAAAAACCCTGTCTAAAAGATGACCGGTTGTTTTATTTGCTTTATTCATTAAGTCTAGTTAAACCCCATGCCCCATCCCTAACTCACCTACGTGGTACAGTAGGCAGTTAAGACTTCAAGTGTTTCGGACGTCCCAGAGAATTTATAGACGGCGGTATTGGTTTTGTTCGGTCTGAGAGGGCATAAATTAGGAGCATAAGGTGCCATTACTTACACATATGCTAACTACACCCTACTAGCGTACCAAGCTTCACTCTTGTGAACCATTCGATCTATCCGTCGAAATAAATTTCGGGGTTTTACCACATTGGAGAATTGTAATAGAAATTATCAAAAATTATATTGCGGTCTTCTTTTACGTTGTATTACGGACACCTTTAAAATTTCATGTCTCTAAACCAGAGATTAGGTACTTTTTATCCCGATATTCCCGAGGTATCAGGATAAATTCGCGATATTTTAACCGCTTTATAGTTGAGAGATATTGAAATGCCAGAACTAATGGTACCTAAATGCGGACAAAGCCGCGGACAAAAGTTAAATTACAGTAACAATCAAAATCTCACAAAATCCTCAGTTTGTTTTGCTTTTGTAGTGACAGTTGAAATATATATAAGTACATTATGCCTAAATTTCAGCTGTCTATCTAAGCTCTATAAAGGTTCAGCTATCTGTCTACATAATAAGATTCTAGAGATACTGTCCAAGGACGGATAGATTAGATTAGATTAGATTAGATTTATTTATTACCTTTTGAAAAAATACATTATAAGCACATGTCAGTTAATTACAAGAAATTCACAAAAGGATCGTCAAATGTATACAAAAATAAATAAATCTTATTAAGTATAATAAATAGTCAGCGATAATAAAAAATAAATAAATTTAAAATGTCAAATTAGAATTAAATTCAATAATAATAATTAAAAGCAAAACAAGAATATTCTTAAATCTAAGTCAAATTTATGCAATAGGAACCAAACGAACAATCAAATAATTAAAATGTCAAAATACACAGCCATCTGACATCTGATAAACTGACAGACAGCGAAGCTATAATAGTAAAAACCTTATGGTGTTTAGTATGACGCCCTTTGAGTACAGAACCTTAAAAATGTCCGTTATTTAAAACATTTTACTATTTTTCACACCAGATACAAAGTACTTAAGATACTTCTCTATATCAACAATATCACTTTAAAATATTCCACCTCTAAATTAGAAAATTAACGTCTCCTATATTTACAGATACAATTCAGGGGTGCCCAAGCTCGCCAGAGATAGCGGCTGCTTTATTAACTTGAGCTGGAATGCGGCCCGGTGTTTCGAAGAACTGGGTGAAAATCAAGTTGAAAGATTCTGTTAAATTCATGGATAGGTACATGCAGGTGAAGGTAATATAAGCGTGTTAAAAAGAAACAAAAAGATGTGGAGACGACCACAAATCTAAGTACTGACCGCGGCCGACGTTGCTTAACTTCAGCTTTTTTTCTATGAAATGAGTAGGTACATCCCTATTTAATTAAGTCCCAAATGTGTTAATTTTTTTGTCACCATCATAGATATCTTAATTCCAAGTTCAAGTATGTACCTGCATAACACATAACATAACAGATGGCTGTGTATTACACCGTATGTATGTCAAAAACAAATAGTATTATAAGAATATCGAAAGACATCAGGCGGAGTTCAGTCGCTCAGGTAAATAAAACTTGAAATTTTAATGACTTAAACTCGGTGACCCTATCTAATAGAATAGAATAGAATAGAATATAATTTATTTATTGTCAAACATAACATACATATTTATCACATTTGTCTTCCTCTTATTCTACGTAAATCGGTTTTGTATCTATGTAGCTAAATATATAACCACAAAAAGACAACATCGAAAATTATGTAAATAGAGGTAATCTCTGATGTATGATTGCTTCTATTTTTTATGCACAATCATCATCCACTTTACTATAATTAAAAAATACATAAATAAAAATTGTAACTGTTTATTATAAACCAGAATAGCATTACAGTGTTTCATAATTACTTAGTTAATAATCTTTATTATTTAACATTTTATATCTAAGGAGTGCGATGAGCGGGCGAGCCCCCATGTATAATCAAAATATAATAATGAAATATAATGTTTCCATGCTATATAATAATAATATGCTACTTAACAGTACCTAAGTCACACCCTGTTTGACACTAAAAATTTGTATGCAATATTTGGAACGTTCTACTAAGCAAGCAGTTTCTTCAAAACTATGCTATCGAGTACAATTTGTATATGCCAGTGAATGCTATGTATGACGAAAGCTATACCAGCAGCGTCCATATGAGGCTTTTGGGATGTTTTGTGACTCTATGAATGCTATAGCAGGCATTGCGAAGAATGGAACTTTGCGTTGGACGAAGTTTTCGTCGATCGAATGGGCGAAAATTTATTTAGGGAACTACTACTGTTAAGTAGTGATAAATAGATTTTACCATTTCGATCCGGCAGTAAAATTTCGGCACTAATATTTTTTTTTAGTTTAATTCTATACTTGTATTATTTTGTGTCACTAATAAATGTTTTTTCTTTCTTTCTTTCATGGGAATTCCCGAAAATTCCATAGAGGGTTTTACTAACGTTGCATTATAAAAGAAATTTTCAAATTTTGGGCTTTTATCGCAATCCCGTGGAAACACCGGAATAAAAGCAGCCTATGTGTTATTCCAGACGTACAGCTCTCTACATACCAAATTTCATCCAAATCCGTCCAGCGGTTTTAGCGTGAAAGAATAACATATACATACTACTTAGACGCACATACACATACTCGATAAATAATTTGTCGTCCGGAATGTTCTTTACGTCAGTTCGGCTTAAAACATGGAAGCAGCTTACAGACGAAATCCATTATCAAGGGCATAGTTCTCTCCGGTGATACTCTTAGCCTTATCACTCGCAAGGAAAAGCGTCAGTTCAGCCACCTTCTCAGGTTCAATTATCTTCTTCAGAACAGAGCGATCCTTAATGGTCTCCAAATGAGCCTCATACCCCTCATGGGCCACCAGAACAGCAGTTTTGACTGTACCAGGGTTCACGGAATTTACTCTTACACCAGCACCACCAAGCTCAAGAGCAGCGTAACGAGTAAGACTATCCAGATCTGCTATCGTAACACCAACCACCACATTATCGTGGAATGTTATACTCGGAATGTTAACAATGTCACCTTTAGTTCTGATCAGGTATGGTGCACCAGCATTACATCATCGTACGCTTTAAGAATGCTTCCATCGAGAATGTTCCCTTCTGAATGAATAAGCACCAGCGTTGTTTACCAATACATCTATTTTCTGGAATTTCTCAACTACTTTTTCAATGACGACTTTCGAATTGTTTCATCTTCATTAGTGAACTCTGCTTTTACTATTAGCGTTTTCTTGCCAGTATCACATTGCTTGGCGACTTTGTCGAGTCTCTCTTAGTTTCTTCTTACTAAAGCCTCTTCAGCTCCATTTTTGGAAAATGCGATGACGATAGCCTCTCCAATAAAAGCACTGGCTTATTTTGGAAATTGGTTAATTTTCAACTGTATTATTCTGAGTATTCCAAACTATTTATGTAGATTGTTATCACTGTGTCAATTTGGGGAATCATAATGTTGTGTTTATTGTGAGCTATGGCGTAAATTAAGATAAATAAAAAGGATTATAAAAAAAATGTCTGATGCATTGCTTGTAAACAAGGTAGTTCCTTGATTGCTTGTAAATAAGATGTTGATGAATAACGTATTTGGAAAACACACACCATAATAAATAATAAGTAAAGGTATTCCCTGATTTTCACTGAAGACCGTAATGTTCCGAAATTAACGAAACCAGCAGGCAAACTCCTAGTAATTTATAAATTAGTTGTTTTCGACTTTTTTAAGACTCCAGCCAAATAATTAGTTTTCTAAAAGAGTTCCGCTGGTCTAGAAGTAGGTAACTTTTGCTCAGGTGTTTTGTATGAGTACAAAGCTATTATGTAGGTATACTGTAGCAATCAGTAAGCACACAAATATCACGTTTTATCAATAATCTTTCGACTTATTTACATTCGTCTCCCCTCGGCGGCTAAATTGTATACAAATATTGGCTAAGAATCAACCCCTAAGTGTATTTGGGGGCAATTTGAATACTTCGCGGATTTGGTCAATTTTATGAATGAAGGATAGTCATAGTCATATCGTTTATTGCAATTATGTGATATAAAAGGTCTTAATTATATTAATACAACATGCGCCAGCGCCAGCATAAACCCTGCAAGGGCACCGCAAATTGCTGAACAAATTGTAAGTCCATTTCTAATTTTTCAAACTTAATACTAGCTAAATAAGAATATTATTCATCACAATCGAAAAATTCTTGTAGATTATAACACTTTGAAAGCAGATAATTTTTAACTTATTATTGAATAATGTTCTTTTGAAATATTTCGAATTTCTAAAGGTATTTATTAAGTATAATTTTTTATCGCCATGTGGTGTGTCCCTGAACTTACAATTCGTAGGGTTGTTGATGAACTATTTTTTTTTATTTTGTTTAAGCCAGCTCTACAATAGTTGCCCCTCTCTTGGCCCACACAAATGTTTTTACTTTTTTAACAAATTTACTGATTTCTAATATATATATTGATGTGAAAGTTTTATTTTTAAAGAGTATAATGTGGTCTGCAGCTATCTCTCCCCTTTAAGTTAACTAGAATGCTGATGCATTTATTTTGCAATATAAAAAGTTTATTACAGTATGTGCTATTACCACATAGAATTACGCCATACCATAGCCAGGCATGCGCATAAGCATAGTATGCTGTCATTGCTGTTTTTAAATCTATAGAGAGCGTATGTGAATCTCAATAGTTTGCTTGACACCTTATCCATATGGCCCTTCTAGTTAAATTCCGAATCAATTGTTATTCCCATAGACCACATGAATTTAAAAAACCTATTTCTTGTTACCAAACGAGGTATTTTAAGCATGCATGCATTTGCATGTACAAGTCAAGAATTTAATTAAAAGAAATCAAAAACTAAGCAGTGCATTGTTATGATACTTTTACACTCGTAGGTACGATTAATAATGTATAATTGACCAAGAAATGCTTTGAGTACCATAGGGTTCAATATCATTTGTAGAGTTAAAAAACATTAAGGCTGAAATTAATATCAAATACTTACTCAGATATGCTACTCTTTGAAGCAGTAAAAATCAAACTTCAAT
The DNA here is from genome assembly GCF_025370935.1 of Choristoneura fumiferana. Classification (NCBI taxonomy): domain Eukaryota; kingdom Metazoa; phylum Arthropoda; class Insecta; order Lepidoptera; family Tortricidae; genus Choristoneura; species Choristoneura fumiferana. The sequence continues at coordinate 571,180 of NC_133489.1, forward strand.
GTCAACGCAGACACTAAACAGGTGTTTCCATACGTAACCGTAAAAGCTATGAGTTAGGATACTTCCTTCCTTACTCTAAATCCTTTACAGTGCAATCTGCCAGCTGTGGAATCGGCTACCGACCTCCATCAGGCAATCTCCCACCGTGGATCTTTTAGGGAAGGCTTGAGAAGAATGTGGCTTGCATCTTCTCCTTAAATATTTGAGAACATTCCTTTGTTTAAAATGCTTATATATTATATGTATTATAGTCATATATATAGTAGTTTATTTATTTATATTGTAGTTTATGTATTATATTGTTTAAAGCACTGTATAGTAGCTTCCATTATTTTAACTCTTAAACTCACCTTTGTCGGACCCTAACGTGTTTTCCTCTCCTCTCATCCACTCAAAGGTTGACTGGTAGAGATCCTTAAAGGGATAAGTTCGCCTTTGTAAGAGTATCTTAAAGTTTGTCAGTTGAATTTTGTTAATTTCTTTTGTACAATAAAGAGTTTACATACATACATACTTCGGTGCATAGGCGTATATAAGGGGAAGGGGGGGGTGGTGATGCCGTGACCACCCAGTATGGTCTAGTGCCCACCCCAGGATGTGGGGTAACCAATTCGAAATTCAAAAATACTGATATCTTCACACAAAAATTCAGGTCAGAGCCCTGTGAAAAATAACCCTAGTAGGTACTTAACGTAAAGTTGAACCTACATGCATTTTCATAAACATTTATGCTTGTTAATTTTTTATTGTAATAAAATATACATCAATCAAACCACATAGTTCTGAAGCAGAAACAAAACGCACCAACCCATCTCTTAAAAAGTTGATTCTGTCACCGTTTGTTTTGTGAAGTTTGTCAAATCGTGAAATCGTCGCGCCGTTAACCGAAAGCAAAACAAACTGCTAATTTTAAATTTTACAATGGTTTCGCGTACTTACGAAATGAAGCTATCTAACCATAAAAATATTTAAAGACCTCAGTGCTAGTTTGAAGGAAAATCCTACCGGGAAGCTACGTAATTTGTTAGAATTCAGAGATGATGTGCTGTACGTTTGGAATTCAATTGAGAACTGTTTAACGAGTTTAAACCTCAAGCATTTGGAGGAAATGATGACGAGACACCTATCAGGTTAGTTTTAGTATATTTGGCTCATTATTCCTACTTTTCAGCGGCTATTCTAAGATTCCGGCGTAAAATAGCAAACTAGTTTGAGGTTATGTTGTCATTGGATTGAAACAATCTTTTGGCTCTTAAATGGCCCAATATTATGCAATAGCTTTTTCATATCGAACGTAATGTATTTTAGAAGTCAATTCCATGACTTAATGTACCAAACATTAGTTTAAAGGTCAATAAATTAATCCAAATTTATCTGAAACAAACAATGATTA
>NC_133489.1:573885-580883 GCF_025370935.1 Choristoneura fumiferana
CATTTACAATGCTAGGGCTAGTAAGACGTGTCAGATATTTTTTGCATACTCTGTTGTTGCAACATAATATATTGTCACTCTACAATACAATACAAATACTCTTTACAATGCACGTGCTCGGAAAGTGCCTCTTGACGTGGGTCAACTTATCATAGAAAATTAGTGATTCCTGCACGCATTCACAAGTGTGCAGTAAAGTTGTATGGATTTAACTTACCGCACTTGTGCGGTAAAGTAACTTTTAAATTGCTCAAATTATGTCCAAACTATTGTTAAAAAATAAGTCTAAAGAGTCGTTATAGTTAGGCTTTGAACAAATAAGAAAACGTTTGATGCAACCAACTGAATATTTACTGATAAGATAATACAGATTAAACGCGACAGAAAGAGAACGTTAATTTTGTTTTTCATGTAAACTCGTATTTTTAATTCCGTCTAAAGTTATGAAAAAAAAGAAATAAATTCTTGACTCCAATTCGGACCGTGCGACGTCAAGCGCGCGCACTCGAAAGTTAACCAATGAGCTTCCAGTGCGCGCGCACGACGTAGCACGGACCAATCATGGTTACCCGTTCGCGCCTGTCATGAAACCCCGCCAAAGTAATGTTCATGAGTTCAGTCCGGTGAATTAATTTTTGATGAGTAAATTAAAATGAAGAGTTTAAATGATGAATTTATATCTGACTTTACGCCGCCTTACGTCCTCCACGAAGCACATATTGTCAGTGACAAACTTAATGCTGAACAAAATACGTGAACTATAATATACATACCCAGTTAAAAAACATCGTAAATTGATAGAATAATCTACTTCTACACGCATGGATATTATAACATCTACCGGTATGTCTTATTTATTTGCTTTTATCTATTACAATTAGTAAACCAGTTTTGATTTATTTACAGTTCCAAAGCCAAAAAATCTCAGATTTACGATAACTTTTTGTTAAGAGCTGGTAGATTAGATACATAATACATATACTTGATGTTACTTAACTATTACAGGGATTTATTCACGGGTTGCACTTATTTAGCATTATAGGAGCGTGCACTCCTCCATAAGGACTAGCCAATATAAGTGTGAAAAATGTCAAGCAACAAGGGCTAATAATTAATCATAACAAATCACGATACTAAAACAAAGTCTCCTTTACCTATCATTAGTAGCTGTAGCTGTTCTAATCTTCTGAGTCAATGATTGTTATGAAAGTTGGTTTAATAAAGTGTATACGTTAACGATTTTGGTTCGGCGTGCATGTCGGTATGTATATCTACTGCCTGCTACTGTAGTAAAAGGAGTATGGCAAATAAATGATGTAGTCACTGCCTCGATTTTTTTCCTCGCATAATGCATTGTAAAACGTTGTATGATATACGTGTCGAAAGTAGGAAATTCCCAACTCGTGCCGGCTCAAAACACTCGCTTCGCTCGTGTTTCAAGTTCTCCGCCACTCGTTGGGAATTGCCTACTTTCCGCACTTGTATCATAAATAACTATTATTGTACACCAGACATAGTAAGCGATACAGAAAACAGATACACAGAGAAAAAATACTACTCTACTTATGTCACTGACAATTGTCACGTTGGTAAAATCGATGCCTACTGAAACTATGGGGGTTGTATCTATTTACGCATATAACTAGATACGAACATAACATTTTAGTATTGTCAAGTGCAGGGCTTTAATTATGCACATTCCTGTCGTCCAAACAAAGACCTCTGACATCGATACCATCCAATGGAGCCCAGCAAATATCTGTAAAATCGAATACCTTTTGTTGCCAATTTATCAACACTTTTATACGGGTTGTTAATATTTAATTACCGGCGTTAGTGGTAAATCAACTGTGCCACGAATGTTTAAATGCGTTAATAATGTATGTGTGGTCGGCAAGTCCCCTTAATTACATGACACGGATATTGTTTATTCAAAACTCTATTATTTACCCTGTGAAATGAAAAGCAATTATTTATTTATACGGGTTTGCTGTTTATGATTTTTTTTTTTTTTATTCGAGTGGATGGCAAACGAGCAAGTGAGTGAAGTGAGGTGTTTGGAATGATTTTATCCGAATGCCTGAAGGGAGATTATAATATCATTTTGAATAATAATGTCCTGTTAAAAATATGTTAAGCTTTAAAAGGTCGTAAGGTTATTTCTTCAAGATGTGAAGCGCCTCGACTACGTGGAATAGGAGCCTGTATTCATGCATTTTCTCCACCACCACACTGTAAGAACACACATAAATCACACAAACCCCAACTATGACCATCACCACTGACATGTTTCGAACTCAACCAGAGCTCATCTTCAGAGCATCACAATCGTTCACCATGCTACCAGATGTCTTGCATAGACGTATCATAAGGTCGCGGGTGAGCAAACTAAAACTAGTTCATTGATATGAACCTCGGCAAAGTAACGCCTGCAGGGCTACTACGAAACTCGAAGTTCGTATCTACCGTCCCTCTCGCTCTCGTATTAAATAGTATAAGTTTCAGAGGGACCGCACGACACGAACTACGAGTTTCGAGTTTCGTAGTAGCCCTGCTGATTCAATAAACTATTTTACCGATCACGTCACATGTAATGTATCAGGCTTCCAATTACTAATTAATCAGAGATACCTGTCATACTCCGAATAATGTGAAGAGCATAGTAGTTAATTAGATATGACGATAATTAGTGGCCTGCATTGACGTGGCCTTTGTTCTGTATCGCTCTGACATACATCCTGTAGTCAATAGATGCCGGGGTTTGAATAGCAGTGACTTAACGGCACACGCTTTGTGAACTGGGGGCCTACCATGCTTTCTTAACCCTTAAATTGTTTTTGTCCGTTTCAAATGACACACCAATAAAACGCTCACAATTCAAATTTGAACGAACTGCCGCGCAGTCCACGTACAAAGTGACGTTCATTAGGCTATCCCTTTCTTCCTCGCGCATCAAGAGACAGTGCGCACGCGTCATGTGACAAGAAGCGAGCATTCGTAAAAGTACAACGGCCGAAAACGACGTGGGCTCATCATCAAGAAACTGTTTTCGGAAGTATTACTATGTTTTATGTATTTTTTTTATATATCTGTGGTGTAATAACTGTTTGTTTAAAGTATACAGTAGTTATTTTGAAAAAAATACCTATAATTTCTTCTTGATGCTTGAAATAATCAGAGCGTCACTTAAAACGGACTTTGCCCGTTATACCTTAAAGTTGTGATTTTAATATTTGTCATTTAAAACGGACATTACCTATATTCCGTAAAAGCTGTAATTTTATCATTTGTCATTTATAACGGACTTTGCCTGTATTCTCTTAAAAGTTATGCTGACGTTATTAGTCTCTTATAACGGACAAAGTACACTGCTAGAACCACAATATTAGTTGCTTACTAAACAAAATTTCACTTGAAATTGTATGAATATATGTATGCAAATCCTTTATAGCATTCTTATTTGTCCTATTGTTACAGTAACATGGCCGGGAAAGGGTGGAGATCTAAGACAATCTAAAAAGAAAAACCAGAAAAAGAGACCAGCGCTGGGAATCGAACCCAGGTCCTCAGCAATCCGTGCATAAGTAGCGTAGTAGAAATAAGCAACCTGATATATATGCATAGATAAATAAATAAATAAATAGGAAAAATTCGTGTCTAGGTTCCTGTCCAGCGGTGGTGTAGGGGTTATAAGCACGCAGCACGGATTGCTGAGGACCTGGGTTCCCAGCGCTGGTCTCTTTTTCTGGTTTTTCTGTGCATCCATGTCTCAGTTTGTATTTTCGATATGGTTTCACGGGATACCCGTAAAAGTAACAAATTTGGAGTTGAAATAAAAAATACAAAAAGACTCCAAAAAACCAATCATAATAAAATGTATTTCAAAAAAATGTTTACTGACGAATTACTAAACTTTATTGTCGATATGACTAACCTGTATTCTGTACAACAAACTGGTATATCTATATGTGTAACAAAAAATAAATAGAAACTTTACTTGGTATAGAGGTACTCATAGGTATCGTAAGAATGCCGGCTATTGAAGATTATTGGAGCAACGATTTTAGATTTGAGCCTATCGCATCTGACATGCGGCTGAAACGTTACAAATGTATCAAACGCGATTTACACTTCTGTGATAATGCAAACGAAGACCCGAAAGACAGCTATCACAAACTGTCCACTGCGATAGAGTATGTGTACATAAGCAATGTCTTAAAATCGAAGAAGAAAGATCTTTTGCCATCGACGAGATGCTTATACCCTATAAGTGTAAGAAAGCTGGCCACCGAAAACAATACAACCCCAAGAAACCACACAAATGGGGCTTTAAGTTTTTGGTGAGAGCCGGAACTTCGGGGATGGTCTACGATTTTTTTGCATACGATGATTGATGATGACATTTCAGGATTTACAGAGTGGGAAGAAAATTATCTTGGTGTTGGAGCTAAGACAGTGGTTAGACGTGTAAAACTATATCTAATCCGACTCTATGTACAGTATATTTCGACAATTGGTTTACATCACTGGAATTGCTATACTAGGTACTTACTTATTAGATTTTTTTTTTTGAGGAGCATGATGTTATTTCATTACGGCATTAAGTTTAATAATTTCCATTTATATGTGTACGTAAGGTAAATATTTCCTAAATAATAACTATGATCTCAAAAGCAGTGATTATAATATATGTTTTTTTTTCTCATTGTTGTATCCTAAGAATATTTTATTACGTTAAGTGGGCAATGTCCGTCCTGTGTGACAGGTCTGAGTACGTATAGTATATACATAAAATGGCAATGTCCTTTAAAAGTGACATGCTGAAAATAATGAAAAATAAAAAAAAATATGAAAAAATTGACAATTTATTTCTTTTCCACCCCAAAAACAAATCAAAAAAACAACAATTCATAAAAAAATAGCAAGATAAATACGCTGTGTCCATTTAAGGGTTAATACGATTCAGTTTAGGCTCTAAACTGAACTGCATCGCTATTTGTACCACGACGTTACTTTTGCGACTCAGTTCAAAGCCACGGTTCAGCGACAGCGATACAGACATTTTCATTCACTCACTTCAAAACTTGAGTGGGAATTGAATCGCTTCAGTGTCAAATTTAGCGATTCAGTATAAGTTACTCATTCTGTCAATTCTTTTGGAATTTTAAGTGTTTTACTTGGAAATATTTTTAAATTTCAGAACTTTTAAACTTTTATTCAATTTTTATACTTTCAAAGGTAAGTACTCACGATATTGTGCTTTTTAACTGCTCATTGATAAAACTAATTTTCATTGAGAAAAGAGACTCGTGGATTAGTGACAGCGTAAACATTTTATTTGTAATCAATCAACGTTTGCTAAGAACACGAAATGACATAGAATATGGTTTTCCAAAATAAAAGAGGTTTAGTATACAATATTTGGTTTGCATATAGCGGCATCCCTTTCGGACTTAGCGTTTCAATTTTGGACCAGAGACAATATCGGTCTTCATTCATTTGTAAACATTGAGACTCAGCTCTGAGAAATACGTCGTGGTACCAATTTCGACGTTCAGTTTAGGTGTCTAAATTGAACTGCTCTGCGTTTGAATCGTTTATGATAGGCCCCCTGAAGGCGTGGAGTACAATTATTATAATTTGTGTTATGTAAAGCGTTGACGTTCAAACTGACGTATCTAATTACTACCTTTAAACAAGTATTTTTTGTTTGTTCCAGTATTGCTACGGGATTGCGCCGTAGGCGACAGGCTAGCAACCTGTCACTATTGTACCGTTTTTGCCAAACTTAAAAACCTAAATTGCTAAAAGTGGCTCCGACGCGGTAACGTTTCGTGTGCTCTGCCTAACCCATTTGGGAATACAGGCGTCATGTTTGTGTGTGTGTGTGTGTGTGTGTGTGTGTGTGGTGTGTGTGTGTGTTGCTACGGGATGCTCTCCTATTCATTTCCTCTCGTGTTATTAATGCCGCCTCATTTTTCTGGTCACATTTTTTACGAATTGGCTGTAGATTATGATGTCGTTTTTAATGCTGGTTGTTTTAATTGAGCAGGTTTCTCAAGTGATTCTTAGACATGTTTTTATCAAAATGGGTCAGCGTTTTTGATATTGAACTTGTGACAAGGTCGAGGTTTTCCAACTTTGTTGGTAGGTGTGGACTTTTGAGGTACAAACTGCTTTTAGTCAGTATAGGTATAATTAGTATGTAGTTTAGGTCTAATGAAGGAACAGTTTAAATAGGTATCATTAAGAGTGTTTTTAAGGCACTTTCTTTTGCTACTCCTTGTCTAACTCCGAAGAACAACTCATCGAGACACTTCGACTGACTCTCGAGTAAAAACTAGAAACTTAAATGAACTTTTTCGAAGCGAGTTCTGTTGAACCCTAGTTATTTCAGAACTGTAATTATTGTCCCGTCACCCCGTTATACAGAGAACAGTAAGCTGAGAAAGTTAGTTTTAACTTGGAGATGTATTTAAATAAGTTTCTCCTTAGATCGAGTAATGACACTCGCTTATATTTTATTTAACAAGTTGCTTGCATTACCTGCACAGTTTTCATTTACATAGCTGTTAATACTGGGTCTCTACCCTCTGGTCAAAGACGAATAGAACGTGTTCATTAGAGTATATTTAACCGACGTAAAAATACAAATCCTCATATCAAACGCTACAATCATCCTCATCATCCCAGCCTATTTACGTCCCACTGCTGGGCACAAGCCTCCTCTCACAACGAGAGGGCTTGGGCCGTAGTTCCCACGCTGGCATAGAGCGGATTGGGAACTACACACACACACCATTGAATTACTACGTACGTACGTGTACGTGTGTACAGGATTCCTTACGATGTTTTCCTTCACCGTAAACCTCGTGGTAAATTTCAAATGTAATTTCGCCCATGAACTTCGAATAACTCACAGGTGCGGGCCGGGATTTGAACACACGTTTTATGCTTGAGAGGCGATAGGTCAATTTACAATATTAGAACATTCCTGA
>NC_133489.1:588138-644342 GCF_025370935.1 Choristoneura fumiferana
CATTGCGGTTGGCATTTTGCGATGGAAGCTGCTTGAGATTCGGTTTTTCATCTTCTACGTACCTACAACTGCTTGTGGCCATATGTTAAAGTATTTCCATCCTAAAAACTATGCCAACGTCACTACGTATTAAAGTATTTTGATTATTTTATTGAGAAGATCTGAAATTTAATTAGCTTATAACATCTTAAATTAAGATTCTTAATAAACATGAACATCGCCGCATCGCTCGCATCTTGCTCGCATCGCACCCCTTTTAACGAACATGTTGGTACTTGATACTTATGCGAAATAAATATTTTTTATTCTATTTTCCTGTCATGTTCACTTAAGCCAATGTTTCATCATAATTATAATATTCCAAAAATAAAACATAGGCACGTCTTATGACATTGCGGCATTCTATTTAACTGGAGTACATTATTAACCTCCAACGCAAAAGAGGGTTGTTATAAGATTAACACCAATGTCTGTCTGTTTGCATCATAGCTTTCAAATGGATAGACCGATATCGATGCAGTTTTATTTATGCGAAAGCGAGCATCTTTGTGGTAGTTCTTAGTTATGTGCGACAAAAATCGGCTAAGCCGTTTTTGAGATAACAGGCTTTGGAATGACAATGTCGTTGGTTACTCAACGTTTTTAAGTTGACTAAGTTGGTTATTTGAGAATTGTTTTTCATTTCTCAGAAATAACCAAGCAACAAAAAGTTCGAAACCCCCGACTTTGTCAATTCAAAGTTCAATATCTCAAAAACGGCTGAACAGATTTTGATGAAACATGTCCAAGAACCATCGCTAAAAACCGGCTTTCCAAAAAAAAGCCGCATTCAAATCAGTCCACCCGTTTAAGAGCTACGTGCCACCGACAGACACACATAGCGGTCAAACTTATAACACCCCTTTTTGCGTCAGGGGGTTAATAAAATATAGGCTGGTCTTATTATTATATTTCAGGATTGCATTTCACTGGAACCTATCGCTAAGAATTAGTTTACTATAACCCAAAATTCTGGACATTTCAAACGCATATCAATCAATGAGGGTTACTTTAGTTTGCTGACACTTCGCGAACTCGTCTTTGTCATCTACAACTTCTCCCTTGTTTGTGCAAACAACAAAATATAACCGTTCCAATATTCGGGTTTGAGTAAATTTAAAATGAGTCTGAGACAAGCAGACATTTTTTTCCGTTTGTCTTGGAGTTGAGATAAAAAATGCTTCCAATGCCATTTTCTTTCGTATCAATTAGAAGGAGACAATTAGAGCATCAGTGTGTTTTTTTGTATTCATGAAATCTTCAGATGTTTTTAATGAAAAATAAGCGTAAATGTTTTGTAACTCAGGTGACGGGCATTGTTATTTTTGTGTAAATTTTTCTGTTCCATTTCCAGGCATTGTACTGTATTATTTGACCGACAAACTGATAATCTATCAGGTAACTTTGATTTGATATTTTAATCTTTGTGTTTTAAAATTGAAATAACATTAGACTAGCAGTTACCTGTGACTTTGTCTGCAAAGAAAAATCCCGTGGAAATCCCCAGAGATTATATTGCGGTCTTCATTCACGTTGCACTAATAAATAACCTAACCAACAAAAAGTTGCAAACCGACTTTGTCACTTCAAAGTTCTATTAAGTAAGTAGTAGTAGTTTGTCAAAAACGGCTGAACCGATTTTATGTAGCATCTCTAAGAACCATCGCTAGAAAACCTGATGTCACAGAAAAAAACGCATTCAAATCGGTATACCCGTTTAAGAGCTACGGTGCCACAGACAGACATAGACACATAGCCCTTTGCATTGGGGTTTAAAATCAGAGAGTATGAAGCGTCCCGTTTCGTGCAAACCAACTTCAAACATGCGTAACTCCTTCATAAAATGATATCGCTATATTCACCCCACATATTTACTTTAATATCAGCAAATTAATTTTCCTCTCAGTTACCGTGAGCACATTGTACGTACGAGACATTTAATTTTTATTATAAATCATTTCAAAAGACAATTACGACGGGTTCTGTGTACTCCCATTCGTGATGCGAACAAATAAAAAGGTAAGACGTCACCGTGACTCGCTCACGGAAACCCGTGAATGTCAAGGGAATATTTGAAGTATTCGCAATTACCGACGTACGTCTTGTGTACATGAAGGTAAGAAGGAGCGGAGAGTGTACGCTGACAATGTACATTTTATACGTCATAACTGTTTTTACTTAAATCAAAAGCTACGAAATGCCCTCACCTCAAATAAGGTTGTGGTCACAGATAACACAGCCACCCAAAAATCGGCCAAGTGCGAGTCGTAGTACAAACACGCTCATAAACAATCATGACTCATAAACGACTCTTGAAAGTGTGTCGTTACTAGTCTATTTGGGTTGTGGGCGTGCCCATCGTGTGGGGCTGATATATCCAAGTGCATCTTTATGACAATACAATACAACGACTCTTTATTGTATACCAGAAATAGTAATCGATACAGAAAACAGGTACACAGAGAGAACATTACAAGGTAAATGGGACAATCAACTTTTTTACCGACACTAATCTGTCCGCGACATTTTTCAAACAATTGCAGATTTTTGTAAGTATACATGTTTTTTCTGTAATTTAATAGATGGTGTACGTGTATACATGTCATCCTACTTAAGTTCAAACTATTAAACCGTGAAATATCTTGTTGAAAGTACGATTTTTTGGTAACGCCAGAGACAATTTTGGTAACGCAGGAGACGCCCAAAGTGTCGGTAAAATAGTTGATTGGCCCAAATAAGCAATGCATAGCTTCATTGCAGATTAACTGGTTATCTCACCAATAACTTTATTGTCATTCCATGTCTTAGCCTCGACATTGGCAGAATCATTAAAAAACTGACGGAGAAACTGTTTCTTTCATGTATTTCTGTTTGTTTCAAGTATTTTGAGAAGAGAACAATTTTTGAATATTCGAATTCTGATCCAATCGAAGTGAAAAGCAAAGTGTAAAACTCGAGCATTAAACCTATTTTCCTCTCGATGGGAAAAATGGCTTTTTTTATGCTCTTGTTATACAATCTACTATGAAGTGACAGTACCTACATATTTTTGCACTTGAGTGCACAGTCGAATTCAATAATTGTGAGCAAAAATTTGGTCAAAAATAACTGAACACGACTATTGTTAACGGCGTAGAAGCGTGTCTGAGCAAAAATTTGATCAAAAATATCTGAATATTTTTTTGATCAAATTTTTGGTCAGATTTTTTTTCAGTTTTTTTTTTTTTTTTTGTTTTCTTTGTTTTTTGTTTTTGTTGTGTAAAATTGTCTTAATTTTTCTTGTATATGTGTTTCTATGTTAGTGAATAAATGTCTTCTGTCTTTTTCCTTCTTTAGAAGTTTAAGAGCTTGACTGAACTTGAGTCCTTAGATAAAAAAATACCTTTTCAAAGACATTAAATATAATATACTGATTAAAGTTAAGCCGCTTCCTCCGCGTGCTCCACACTCGACCCGCATATCAATCCTTAGTTTTATACCGGTATTGGCGCGCGATCAAAGCGGAGCAATACGGTGCGTAACAATAGGAACGAGCTCACCCTAATGATCTTCCCAAGGAAATGGAGAGGAAATTATACGCTGATTTTTATATTTTATCACAGACTGCGGGAAATATGAAAATCAACATCATTAGCTTGGTTACGAATTTTCTCCGAAATAAAATAGGGCGCTTTCAAGCTGACAACCCCGAGGGTGAGTTCTTGGGAAATAATGATGACGCATTCAAAGAATTTATTCGGAGCAGTGCCTGATTACTTGGGGCTGATGCCCTAGGGCTCGTCTCCTGCCTAGTGTACCTTGCTTATTGTAAAATCCGTCGAGAAAGAGAAATTCATTTAGACGGCGTCGTGAAAATTTAGTTACATTGCTGGCCGTGGCTGAGTTTATAAGTGGAAAAAACAAAAGTCGGACTATTATACAGTGTTAGCAGAGCCCTTCTCTTCAGTAAAGTTGTACGGCGTAGCAGACCTTAGGTCGTATTGTCTTACGCGCTGACGTTTGCGATCGTATTCTCTATCCATTTCTCATCATTTCAGCTGAAAGACGTCCACTGCTGGACATAGGCCTCCCCCAAGGCTCTCCACTCAGACCGGTCTTGTGCTTTTCGGATCCGCCGCGATCCCGCGATCTTAACCAGGTCGTCGCTCCATCTTGTTGGAGGCCTACCGACAGCTCGTCTCCCGGTGCGCGGACGCCATTCGAGAACCTTTTGACCCCATCGGCCATCAGTCCTGCGATGTGCCCCGCCCACTGCCACATCAGTTTCGCAATTCTTCGGGCTATGTCGGTAACCTTAGTTATCTATTTCTACCCTCGTATTATATCGTGTCAGAGGCCAATAGAAGAATACAGCTGGGTTGGGCAGCATATGGGAAACTTCGTCGAGTCTTTACATCGCCAATTTCACAGAACCTGAAAACGAAAGTCTTCAATCAGTGCGTCCTACCTGTCATGACATATGGTGCCGAGACGTGGACACTCACGGTTGGGCTGGTCCACAAATTTAAAGTCGCTAAGCGAGCTATGGAAAGGGCTATGCTCGGAGTTTCTCTGAAGGATCGAATTCGAAACGAGGAGACCCGACACAGAACTAAAGTCATCGACATAGCTCACCGGATAAGCAAACTGAAGTGGCAGTGGGCCGGCCATATCAGCCGAAGAACCGATAACCGCTGGGGCAAACGAATTCTTGAGTGGAGACCGCGAATCGGCAAGCGTGGTGCCCTCAGACTAGGTGGAGCGATGATCTTCGCAGGTTAGCTGGCAAAAACTGAATGAGACTGGCCGAGGATCGTGCTCAGTGGCGTGCAACTGGAGAGGCCTATGTCCAGCAGTGAATTAAGATATGCCGATGATGATGATGATGATGATTATATCGTGTGATAGAAAGAAGTGGTGAAAACGATGGTGATACCAAGGCGTTGGACAATAAAAGCCTCTGTTTGTTATTATTTTCAGCATGATGCTCCACACGTTCCTGAGAAAACGGGTCTTGAGAGACGGACAGACAGACAGACGGATAATAAAGTGATCCTAAAAAGATTCTGATTTATCCTTATGATTCACGTAAACCATTTGGTAACACACCAACTTCCTATACAACGTAGGTACCACTAATTAACCCTAAAATTTTGATGGCACCACTCGCGCGTGAAAATTGAAAGGCATTACTACATTCAAAGTATACTACGTCAAAGGTGTAACATTAATTTGTGTCTGAAATTCAGGTGAAAAGAAAAAACCTTTTAATAGAATCCAAATTAATTTTAAAACAAATTGGCGTACTATTGAAGTTCTTATTTAATATTTATCCACAGTATTAAAATGACGAAGAAGTTTGCTAGTTCATGTTTGCATTAAACACTAAACATTTTTTGTATTTTCTTTTATTTCATTGTATACTGTAGTTTTAAGTATTTTATTTGTAATTATTTTATGTTGAAAAAATGACTTTCTGCCAAGTTTCTTGCGGCGCATTCTTCTTGGCAACGATGGTCTTTCCGAAAGCGCTGGTAGTTTAAAAAATGACGTGTAAAAGTGCTCATTGCGGCCTATTTACTGAATAAATGATTTTGATTTTTTTGTTTTTGATTTGACATGTACTACTTTATTAAAATACACGTTTCGTATACAATTTGAAGTGATAACTATATTCACATCACAGCTTCAGTCTCGAGACCATCAATACCTAACTTTGTATTGATTTTGCGCAGTCAATGCATACCAATGAATATAATAATGGATTATTTTTTTAATAAAGCGATCCATCAACCCTACACGCGTTAACTGCTAAATAAATAACTATCTATTTTCTTTTCAGCTTTAAAATGTCACTAGACGAAATGTCCCTCGCGGTGGATGAATCAAAATTAAAAACTCAGTTTTAGACAATTAGGTAATGTACTTAGTTATATATTTTTTACCCGACTGTCCGAATAAAGGTGCTTACTTTTATCTTTTTATGCGACTACGCAAACTACTGTTCTTTTTCTTTGATTTGTCGTTCAAAATTTGTTTTTGCTCTGTATATTTTTAGGTTGTTATTTTTTGAGTTTTATGATAAAGTTTCGTTATCGGGTTCACTGTTTTTAACGTTAAATTGAATTTAAAATGGTTCCAACGGAAGACCGGCACCGCGTGCTAGGCCGTCTTTCTCTGTTAAAAACTAATAAAATGTCAGGATTAAACATGTTTCTCTCTTTCTTTAATTTTCAGAGAAACAAAAATTAATAAGTTTTTTGTTAAAAATTTCGTTTTAGTACATGCTTTTTTGCTGACTGTACTTTCTATTGACTGTATTTGCATTATCATACTACATTTCCGTACCAAATTTCAATTCGATGCCATTTACCGTTGAGGATTCTGGCTGGACCAGTAGGATATCAGTACCAGATTATTGTACTGTCACCAGATTTACATAAGTATGCCAAATTTCAAGTCAATCCGACTACTGAAAGTGGGTCAAATTCAACTTGCAAGATTTGACCCGCACATACATACATACGAGTACATAGGTACATACGTTGCAAGTTATATAAAAGCTTGTAATAAAATTAAAATTTCTATCTTATTTGTTCGTTTTGTCGGATTGATAAACGTATTATATATATAGGTACATATTTTAGGTTGGATGACATTGCAGGTACCTAAGTCAACAAAACGTAAAGTTTGCGACGAAAGCAAGAAAAAATTGAATATTTCAAACGTTAACAAATAAAACTTTATTTTTGAACCCTCAGTGCGTAAGACCGACATGCACTTAGCCAGTTTTTTGTGTACATTTCTTTGTGAAAGAAACTTGCGTTCATTTAGATACTCCGAATAATGGTTGGTTTTATTAGCCCGTTTTCTTTTCACAACGGCATATTCCTCCGGGTATAGGATTCTTTAAAGTGTTATTTTCTACTGGAATAACGTCTGGTCCATTTAGAGCTTTTCTTTAATTATCATTCAAGCCAAAAGCTGTCTTAGCGTTTGGGCAGATGGTGGAAAATTTTGTAAACTTGAAAAGAACTCTATAGAAAAAAAACCGGTCAATTTTGTGTCAGACTTACGCCTGAAGTTTCTCTGTAAAAATCTATGTATATTATTATGTAGGAGTATCAATGAATATCAAGCAGTGTGGGGTTAAAATTGATTGATTGATTACTGTCGTAGACCGTCGTCAAACGAGAAAAAGTTATGTTTTGCGCACTTTTTCTTATTGGTAGTGATAGTGCTATAATAATCTACCTACAATACAAATACACTACAATACAATACAAATGTCAAGTTTATACCATCAGCCAAATAAGTGGTCTATCAATTTTTAAACAAGTTCCTATGAAATGAACATGTCGCTAAAGTCGAACTTTCAAGTTGACAGACACGTCTGAACGTAGTAAAGTTAGCAGTACTTATTGTTTTGTGACATGCAAACGATTATCAACTTTAGGGTGGTAGACCACATATTTGGCTGATGGTAAAACTAGAAGTGCTTGGCAGGTTTAGATAGCCTGACAATTTGAATGAAAACATCTTTTATTCCCGACGCCACAGAATAGATAATAGTACAGTCAAGATAGTTTGTTTGGAATCTTTTTGTATTTTTTCATCTCTTGTCCGGGTGAGCGGTTAGTTCCAATGGGGTGCTGAAAGTTTCTCGATGAGGGCTACAGCATAGATGTCGCTAGTGTCGCAGCTTAAGTGACTGAATAAGAAAAAAAAACAAGCTGAGATATGTGGTGCATAGGAGAAATTCGTGTCTTTATCACTGTCCAGTGGTGGTTTAGTGGTATAGCACGTGGCACGGAATGCCGAGGACCTGGGTTCGATTCCCGTTCGATTTATATTTCAGTTTGTATTTTCGATAATAGTAGAGTCGCCATCAGATTATTTCTTAGCGGCCAAGGTGGTCAAAAATATCGATATATGAACTCAAATACTTTCATAATAGAGTGCATACGACGATATTTTTAAACTCGAAGTTCGTCTCGTGCGTTCCCTCTGACACTTATACTATTTAATACGAGAGCGAGAGGGACGGTACGATACGAACTTCGAGTTTCGTAGTAGCCCTGCCGATGGCGACTCTGTACAAGTACCAACGCATAAAAGGGGTGTTAAAAGTTCGTTAAAGGCGACTAAAGCCGCATTTACATTTATCTGTCGTGTTGTGTTGTGACGCATCAGAACGGTATCGGTTTCATACATTTTACATTCCATATGGTTGCATTCATATTAGAGAGAGAGAGAGAGAGAGAGAGGTGCCAACCACGGACTCCGGACTTCAGCTCTGCGGTGTGGAAGGCAACGGTTGAAACACAAAACTATTTTTCCAAGAAAATAGTCACGATTCACCACTCCTCATCCGCCAACGACAACCTCGACCACTCTGTCAACAGTGTAACGACATAGAAGATGAAGAAGAGGATTTCACAATCCATTGCGTATGCTTCAAGACAACTACTATAGAGCCAACGTTCCAGCCGCGCAACGACAACCGAAAACGCCCTATGTATCATTAACATCGCGAAGAGCTCTCATTCTCCCAAATATCTTTCCACGCCATAAACCTCGGCGCCGCAAATTAAATTACCTGCCCATATAATTGTGACATTATAGCCGAGTACGTGGGACACGCGATCATCTGATATTATGGAAAATTTTGCCTCTTTATGGGCGAAAGACGGCGTTTGTCTTGGAATGGGACTTTTATGATACTTTTTGTACCTTTTATTTCTTTAAATTAATTCTAAGGGATTTGTACTATAGAAACGATAGGGTTTCCTGGAGTAGGGTTGCCTGGAAGAGACTGCGCTGCTGCGATTAATATTTTCAAGTAAGTTTGCAAAATAAAGCCCAGTTCACATGTATCTGTCGTGATGCTCTCTATCTCTTTCTCTATGCTTGTGATGCGACACAACACACTGCATCAGATACATGTGAACGAAACCTTAAAATGTATGAAACCGATACCGTTCTGATGAGTCACGACACAACACGACAGATAAAAATGTGAACCGGGCTTAAATCATTGACCGTTATGAACAGCAGTGCAACAGCAAATTACCTTAATTCGGGCACGAATTTCGAAATTTAAAATATCTAAAGTTAAAACGTCGACGGTCAAAATATCGAAAATCAAAATATCGAATGATCTAAACATCTACTGTCATTATATCGACGTCTGGAATTCCTAACACCGAAATATCGAACGGCTAAAATATCGAAAGTTCAAAATATCTACAACCGAATGATCGATATATGTTAATATCGAAACAAAATATCAACCATCAAAAAACCAAATATTAAAATATCGAAAATTGAAACAGCGAAGTTTATTTAATATCAAGAAAAATGCATAGAACTCGATTCTGGCACTCGCCGGCCGCTGCCGCGGCACGCTCGCTTCACTAGCTCGGCTCGTGCTTGTTTTGGTCACGGTTGAACCTCGCTGCGCTCGTCGTCGCACCTAATTTTTAGATTAGATTACTTAGTACCTAGAATTTAAAACAGAAGTCTGATTAATTCACCCGAAAAGTTAAAGTGCGACGACGAGCCAAAACAAGCAAGAGCCGAGCGAGCGAAGCGAGCGTGCCGCGGGAGCGTCCGGCGAGTGCCAAAGTTAAATTTCGTATCAGTAATCGAGTATTGTACCCTTTTTTTTTTAAAAAAAACTCGACACTCTTCTCCATAAACTGACAAAAAACAATAAAAGAAAACTAATTATTACAGGCGATCTTAATATCAATACATTAGACGATGACTCTGCTGCAAGAAACTTAAAAACTATGCTTAAATTATGATATGACTATACACATGAACAATCCTACGCGGGGATGTTCATGTATTGACCATATCATAAGTAACGTAAAAAATGCAGTTGGAGAAGTGCAATATTTATATCTTTCAGATCACGAAACTTGTCAGATTCTAAAGTTTCAAAATGATATAATACTGAAACAACAGCCAAGCTCATGGTTCATAAATAAAAGAAACTACAGTAAGGTAAATATTCAGAAATTTTCAGAATGTATATCTTCCCTCACCTGGTCTGAAGTGATTAACGAACCTGATATTGATACTGCGTTCAACAACCTCCATGACACGTTCTGTCTTTTATATAATCTTTGCTTTCCAATGCAAAGAATTAAAATAAATTCGAATAACAAGAGACCACGGTGGATAACACAAGGAATAAAATATTCATGCTTAAAGAAAAGAGAATATAGATTTTTGTATTACAAGAATGGAACAAACGAACAGAAGTCAAGATACAAAAAATATAATAAATTACTTAAAACCTGCATTTTAAAATCAAAACGTAATTTAAATAACACAAAAATCATAAACTCAAAAAACAAATGTAGAGCTACCTGGGACATCATAAAAGACAAAACTGATTATGTAAAAAGTTTCCAGGGAATCGATTCTATAATCTTTCAAGGTAAAGTCATTAAAGACCCCCAAGAAATTGCAAACATGTTTAATAACTACTTCTTAACCATCGCTAAAAGCACAGGGAAAATCGCGAACTCTAATCATATAAGTAATGTAAGTCATAGTATATTCGTGGCCCCATGTACAAAGGAAGAAATAATAAAAATTATTAAATCTCTTAACAACACCAAATCTACAGGGTTTGATGGAGTCTCTACCCTTATTCTAAAGTCATGTGCCAAAGAGCTGGCTGTCGTATTGGAATATTTAATAAATCAATCTTTCATATGCGGAAAATTTCCTGTAAAACTAAAGCATTCCATTGTAAAGCCGCTTTTCAAAAATGGTGATGTCAATGAACTGGGAAATCATCGACCTATAACACTTATCTCAAATTTTTCAAAAATCTTTGAAAGGGCTCTACATACAAGACTCGCACGTTTCCTTGAAAAACATAACATCATTGATAAGGAACAAAATGGATTCCAGAAGGGCAAATCCACAACGTTAGCAGGTTATTCTTTAATAAAAACAATTACTGAGAAAATAGATAAAAAACAATCAGTAACGGGACTTTTCTTTGATATGAGCAAGGCCTTCGATTGCGTTAAACACGAAACTTTGCTCAATAAATGCGAAAAATATGGCATTAGGGGCACGGCTCTGGCGTGGCTTGAAAGTTACCTTACGAAACGCACACAATGTGTAGAGATAACTAGGATTGACGAAGAAGCAACTATTAGAAAATATCTTTCCTCCCAGGAGACTAGCATGACCGGCGTTCCACAAGGTAGTGTGTTAGGTCCTTTGCTATTTATAATTTACATTAATGATTTACCAAAAATTTGTTCCGAGAAAATTGTATTGTTTGCAGATGACATTTCAGTTATTGTTTCTAATGACATAATAAATGATTCATATATGAATAAAATAAATACTACTATTAATAGTATTAGTAACTGGTTAGAATGTAATAACTTATTGGTTAATGTCTCGAAAACCAAATGTGTACAGTTTAGCAACCAGATGGTACAAAGACCAACACTAAGCATTAAATATAAAGATAAAACAATTGAAGAAGTAGATGAAATTAAGTTTTTAGGCTTTGTCGTTGATCGCTTCTGCAATTGGAAACCCCACATTAAAAGTTTATGTACAAAACTAGAAAAGTACACGTACGCGCTAAGGCGATTGAGACGTATAGCTGGTGAAAGCGCTGCACTTGCAGCTTACCATGGATATGTGGCTTCAATCATTGGATATGGCATAATTATATGGGGAAACGGCACTGATATAAAGCAAGCTTTTATCAGTCAAAAGAAGTGTATTAGAGCTCTTTGTGACGTTGCTCCTCTGGAACCATGTCGGCCTCTCTTCAGGAGGCTGTATTTGTTAACTTTGCCCAGCATATACATCCTGGAGACATGTGTTTTTGTCGCTACCTATCCTCAATGGTTCAGAAAACCTATGGCAAATCCAAAACTGAGACCAAGAGATCCTTTGAAAATTCTATTACCGACATGTAAAAGTGCGTTATATTCCAAGAACTGTCATATAATGTCCATAAAAATATTTAATCACTTACCGCAACGTTTGAGACAAACCATTACCCCGATTTTCAAATTTAGACACGAATTGAAAAAATGGTTGACAGAAATGTGTTTTTATTCTATAACGGATTATTTTAACTGTAATACAATTATTTAATTATTATTAATCTCATTTAAATTTAATCTGATCAGTTGACATTTTTATCATAATTATTCACTTAGACATAATAACTAACATTGACATTATTTTTATTTTATTTTAAGGTTATAAAACTTTATATTTTGCATGCTATTATAGTTAGCTGTGTGAACATTTTTTATTGCTTTAAATTTAAGACCTTTATAACCAACACTTATTGCAAATAAATGAATTATGAATGAATTTGGTATTATTGACATTCGATATATAGAATTTCGACCTTAGAATCGTTCGAAATTTCAATTTTCGATATTTTATACGTCGATATTAGGATTTTTGAAATTTTAGCATTAGATAATTGTACCGTTCGATAATTTATACTTTCAACATTTTGAATTTCGAACTTATGATCGTTCGACATTCTGATTTTCGATATCTTGACCGTCGACGTTTTAACCTTAGATATTTTAAATTTCGATATTAAAATACGTGCCCCTAATTCACTGTCGAAATTTAATTACTATTTCAACACGTTTTCTTAGTAAAACGGGCTTAATTACTAAGTTGGATTATGTAAATGAACCGAGTTGTTCCCAATAATAGTTCAGCGCGAAATGCGTCGTAACAGGCAGGCGTAGGATTCAAAATTAATTGTTAGGTTACAGAAGAAACGGTAATTTATTGCGTCGATACAAATCGCAATTTGGACGGCAGACGAACAACTCTTTGGAACTGGAAAACAACTTATTGGTTTCGCGAAAAGTTATGGTTCATGCTGCGTTTGGTCTTTCGAGCTGCTGGGCTACTGTTTGACTCACCTGTACGCTTACAGCTCGCATGTTTGTCACGTATTAATACTTCTCACCTGGCACACAATCTTCTTTGCCTGAAACTTACTTACTCGCATCGCATAAACTTTTTATTTAGCAGAACCTACTTCATATAAAATTTACTTGCCATAAGAGTCATTTCGAATAAGACTCTTTTCATATAATTTCTCATAACGAAACCATCACTCTATTTTCGCAAGAAAAACCCCACACAGAAACGAATTGCTGATAGAAAAGTAGGTTAAGTAATAACTTTACTGCGCGTGACCATACATAACTCTTCATCATCATCATCATCATCATCAGCCGGAAGACGTCCACTGCTGGACAAAGGCCTCCCCCTTAGAACGCTATAATGAAAGACAACTCGCATCCACCGGTTTCTCGCAACTCTCACGATGTCGTCAGTCTACCTGGTGGGAGGCCTGCCAACTCTTCGTCTTCCGGTTCGCGGTCGCCACTCGAGGACTTTTCTCCCCCAACGGTTATCTGTTCTTCGAGCGATGTGGCCTGCCCATTGCCACTTCAATTTGCATATTTTTCCAGCTATGTCAGTGACTTACATAACTCTCACTCACACCAAACAACGTGTTAGGTAGAAACGAAGGTAGAAACGAGTTGCTGAGTTTCAGAGTTATGATAATTATGCCAAAAGATGCTATGCGACACAAGATTACGTCAAAGAAAATGTATCAAAAATAGACCTATTTCACCGTAAATGTTTTAATAAAGTTTATAATTTATAAATTCCAAAAAACTGAAAATACTATAGTGTTAAATATTTCGTTTTAATTAAAGAAAGAAAGAAAGAAAGAAAGAAAACATTTATTCGTGACATTAAAAAAGACAGCAACAATAATAAAAATAAAATAAAAAATTGTTACGTATGCATGTCACGAAATGGTCCCGAATCAGCATTCTGCCGGTCTTGCGAACGGCGCTGGTCTTCCTTTGGGACCATTAAGAGGTGCCAAAGGCAAAAATGTATTCTCAACTGATTGGCCAAACACAAGTGAAAATGGAGCGGCATGGACCATTATAATAGGTTAATAAAAAAGTGGTGACCATCAAACCCCTCTTTCAAATTCTATTTATTTAAACTATTCTAAACTCAATCTCGTCCCGCCATTAAGTAGTCTTTGAAGTACTCGAGCCAGTGGCTAGCCCCTGCCCAACGAAGCACAGCAAAACGGAGAAAACTTGTTGTTGAATTATTACGAGTCCGCTTTGGAATTCCTTCAAGGGGCGAGCACAAAATTAAATTCTCAAATGGAGTTTCCGCGCGAGGACCGTAAAAAACATTTCGCTCTCAGTTGTTCAAACCAGGGGCCGGCAGAGTTGCTTTTGAATTATCTACAGCCTCACTGCCTTCCTAGACACATGTGGTGTCTATTATATATGTATTATCAGTTTGAATTATATCTTCGTTATGTACATTGTTTGTAGGACTATGTCTGTTCATTACACTTGTAAATATTACTTCTGTTTAGGGTTCTGTCTGTCCGTCCGCGGCTTTGCTCAGGGACTATCAATGCTAGAAAGCTGTAATTTTGCACGGATATATAAGTAAACTATGCCGAAACAATGGTACAATTAAAAATATATATACATAGACGTAAAGTGAGGGTGATTTTTTTTTCTCGTCGAACCCTATAGTGTGGGGTATCGTTGGATAGGTCCTGTAAAACAATTACGGGGTTGCTAAGACGATTTTTCGATTCAGTGATATGTTTGCGAAATATTCAACATTAAAGTGCAAATTTTCATAAAAATCGAGCGTCCTTCCCCCTCTAAAATCTAAACCGGTGAGTGGAAAAATTTAAAAAAATCAGGATGGAAAAAAAATCAAGAATCCTAAGTTTGCCTGAGAATTATTAGTAGTTTATGAGCAAATAGCAGCCTAAGGTATAAAATATACCTAAACTTGAAGATTCCGTATAAAATACGAAATCCTTAGAAAAATATTACTCAATTTTTTCGTTATAGCTACGGAACCCTATTTTGGGCGTGTTCGACACGCTCTTGGCCGGTTTTTTTGCCTAATTTTACATATTTTTTGTCATCTGTGGTGAGCAGCGCATATTCGCGGAACAGTCTTTATGTAGATACATATATATTTTTTTGTATACAAAAATCTAATCAAATAATTTGCAATATTAGTACATTCCTGAGAAGAGACTCTACTCAGAATTTCAGTTTCTCTCCAAAAGCTCTCTAGAAATACGTTTTATAGTCGTCCAAAGTGCTTTACTGTTTTTTTTTGTGACAGTTTTTACATCACAGATAAAATAATAAGGCCTATCACATTGATAGTCTTTCACGTTGCTGTCAAATTAGTCTTTCGTGTTTTAAAGGTTATCGAACCTTACGAAAGGCATTTCTAGTTGACCTTTATAAGCATAGAGATAGCGCTTTTATATTTCGAATGACCTCATGCTGTAACAAAACAAATTCGTATCTCATTGTGATATTTCTCTTTTATTACTGAAAGCCTTAATGTGAAAAGTTTTTTACAACCCTTTTTTACAACTTTTGATCTTTATTCCTATGTTTATTTAGGCAAATGACAACGTTTGCCTTGTAGAAACGTCTTGCCGCTACTTCTGTCACTTGTTTGAGGGTTTTATCTTCAACTTTAAAAAAACTTGATATTTTGTTGTCAAAAGTTTAGAACAACCAGTCAAACCGTTATCCTCGTAAGCTTTAAAGCAAAAAAGAACAGTGAAACAATAGAAAAGTTCAATAAAATTGCTCTTTTAAAAATGTTATACGGTTGCTAAGACCATTTTTAGTTCGGAACCCTACACTAAATTATTGGACGGTTTTATAAACATGTACAAAACATTATTAAATCGAACCTGATTGATGAACAGATGGTTTTAAAGCCAGTTGATGATATTAAATTTAGCAAGTCTACACAAACTAGAAAATAAAATTAAGCAAGCAACCATCCAGTTTGTTTATCCACAAATTTAAACTTTTAAACTTAGCATATGTTCAATTTTGTGCCTGTTTTGAGTGAGTAAACTCAAAAAGTTTGGCAACCATTGATTATGTCTCTTAAGAGTTTATTCTGCGTTTTAATCAAAACCTACCAACTAAAGTTTGAAAGTTTGCCTCTACAGCGTGAGTACCTTATATGAATGAGCTTTGAGGTCTGAAAATGTTTCTGAATATGTAGTGATGTGCTTGAAATTAAAATGGTGATGTTTGTCTAAGTAATACGGTTAGATAGGTACCTATGTCAGTACAAAGTTCTTATTCTGTTACATTTAATAAAGAAAACGGATAAATAAACCTAAAAATCTTGTTAAATATGCGTGCTCGTGGTATAAAAGATAAATAATTAATATAATATAACCCGTAAATAGAACCAAATAAAGCAACAACAACAAAAGGTACAAAAACAATGTAAAATTGTATTGTACGGAAATGACAGGGAAGTAGATCTTAATATTGATTATATTATTATTTGTGCAACACTGATGATCATTAATTTCTTTGACCAGTAATGACCCTTACCCAGTATTTTATCATGGGATAATCTAGACGCTCAGTAGACTATTGGACTACTAGTAAAGGTGATTCGAAACAGGGGCTAATGAGTCCTAAGCTTACAAGAACGATACTAAACCCACTCGAAGAAGGCCGGCCTTTGGCCCCGCTACCGAAATTGTTATAAATTTACGAGACAAGGGCCAACGTAAGCTGGGTAAGCTGTATAAAATAAATGTCTTAATGTGAGCATTTGAAAATAAAATAATTTGTATTTGCGATACTCAACGGCTGGTACTTCGAAATTTTATGGAAGCTTATACTGGTTAGAAGTCTTCTTGTAACTCTTTACACACTCGACAGAGTGGTCGTGGTCAGTTGAGGTTTAGTAGTGAAACTATATGACGACTTTTTTTGGGAAAATAACTAGCGGGGTGACCTCTTGCCTTCCACACTGCAGGCCACACCCCAGTCCGGAGTTTGTAGTTGACTACTCTCACATTATCGTGTCTTTAATAATTGGTGGGTAATCTTTGGATTTTATATGGATCGAGCAGCTAAACGTGTAACAAAATGTAGCCTAACATAGGCTATAAATGTGGGATCGTGTGAAGGAAAACAAACTTTTCGAATTAAAATAAGAAAAAGTTTATTAAAAATTGAAACTAGCGAATACGTATAAAAAAGCAAATGAAAACAGAAAACACAACTAACACGCAGGCTCAACCGATCAAAACTAGAAGAAGAAGAAAGAAGAAGATTGATTTATTTGCCAACATGAACAATACAGGATAGGCATACAGAATACAAATAAACAATAAACTAATAAAAAATGCGTTTGCCAGTCCCTTGCACTGTGTGGCAAAAGGAACACTAGCACTCTCTAACGCTCGCTTGTTCCATTCACTCCACAGAAATCATCGGTCATTCCGTCCACTCTTGCCCATCAAATCATTCGTCCTCAAATCCACCCTCATTCCCATATAAATAAATATAAATAAATATCACGGGACACTTGACACCAATTGAGCTTTTTTTTTATTTGACTGTAAATGACCTAGTCCCAAACTAAGCAAAGCTTGTACTCTAGGCTCTTTTGTTTTGTTGTTTTCTTTTTGTATTATTTTTTGTTTTATATACAATAAAGTATTTACATACATACATACATACATACTAAGCAACGGATAAACATACTTTTATAGATAAATACATATTAAATATCGAAGACCCGAGAACAAACATTTATATTATTCAATTTTGAACATGAAACTACCGTGAGACTCACTCATGTTAAATATAATGACCCGGATAACTCACGTCTTAAATCGAGTTTAGCTACATGCTGCGCTGAGTCGCGTTGCTCCGAAGACGAAAGGCTACGGATTAGCCCGAAACATGTCGAGCTAAACTCGATTTAAGACGTGAGTTATCCGGGTCATTATATTTAATATTTATATTATTCATACAAATATCTGCCCCGGCCGGGGATCAAACCCGGGGTCTCAAGCTCTGTAGTCAGGTTATAAATGTGAAAGTGTGTGTGTTTGTGTGTATGTTTGTCCGTCTTTCACGTCAAAGCGGAGCGACGGATTGACGTGATTTTTGGCATAGAGATAGTTTATGGGCCAGAGAGTGACAAAGGTTACTTTTTATCCCGGAAAAATGCACAGTTCCCGAGGGAGAAAGAAAGAAAGAAAGAAAGAAAACATTTATTCGTGACATTAAAAAAGACAGCAACAATAATAAAAATAAAATAAAAAATTGTTACGTATGCATGTCACGAAATGGTCCCAAATCAGCAATCTGCCGGTCTTGCGTGGGAGCAGCGCGCGATATCCGAATTCCACGCGGGCGAAGCCGCGGGCAAAAGCTAGTAGCAGAATAAATATAAAAATATCACTGGTTATGTATTATGTTAGTGGTAGTTGTAGTGGTAGTGGTATTACGTAACAAAATTGGTATCATTATGATTGCGAGTTTTGAGGAACCAACTAAACCAACAAGAACGGTCATTGTATATGAAACTCTTAATCTGATACCAAATGGCTTACACAATTTTGGCTCAAAGGTTGACTGGTAGAGATCCCTTAAAGGGATAAGTCCGCCTTTGTACAAGTATCTTAAAGTTTGTCAGTTGTATTTTGTTAATTTTCTTTTGTACAATAAAGAGTTTACATACATACATACATACAATTGAGCGGCAAATCGTGGTAAACAGTGGCTCGATTCCGAAGTAGCCACTGTGTACTGTTAGAACACCTGTCTACTAGGGGGTACTAGTCACTGTATACCACGACGTGTAGGTACAGAGTGGCTCGATTCCCAATTTTTAAAAAAGGATGAATTTATCTCTTTTTTGATAAAAGTAATAGCTAATCTGTTTACTACATGTGAAAGTTTAATAATGCACCGTGCTTTATGCTTGTAACAACTATTTCAGGGATTTAAACTTTTCATGCAACAGCCTGTTGAAAAAATCCTAGCCACTGTTGCCTCCCTGACCTACTGTTAAAATGAAAATACACGCGATATATGACGCTCACTCTAACGTATAATCGCGTCCCTCAGGTTGGCCGATATTGGCCCAACATGTGGAGCAGGCACAAAACAATAGCATTAAGAGACATCACGCATCCAACATTGGCCCCAACCTTGGCGCATTGGCTCATTTGTACATTTAGTTTTACGGCGTGCGCATCTTACGCGTAATCTTTATGTGCGAATAAAACGAAATACTAAATGTGCGTCTTAAATAAATTGAGTACATTCAGGATCCGACAACGGTGGCCATTAAGTTTAAAACGACGGACGGCCGAACGACTAAAACGACCAAAATGTTATGGTGGGAATCGCGAAATGTCCTAATAAATTAATCGAGGCTAT
This sequence comes from Choristoneura fumiferana, assembly GCF_025370935.1. Lineage (NCBI taxonomy): Eukaryota > Metazoa > Arthropoda > Insecta > Lepidoptera > Tortricidae > Choristoneura > Choristoneura fumiferana. The sequence goes on from NC_133489.1 coordinate 607,497, forward strand.
CATTTAAATGGCCCGTTTGTTGGCTTTAGGTTTGACAAAAACGATGTTAATGTTTTACAGGTAAATTTTCAGGCGAGTTATGGAATGTATTTGTTCTGGTGGGTCATCTTATCTTGAGAGAGCTTTTTTACTTTAATCGAAGCGGTACTATGTGAAGGATCACAGTCAGTACATAGGGTAATAGTACAGGGATCACTTGTCACAAAGTCTCTGGATTCATCAAACCATTACATTTATGTAGAACCTTGTCCCTTTGTCGATTTGTAGGCGAGTTGAAAGCGAAGCGAGCCTGCAACGGTTTCGTCGTGAGCACGCAACGATTTTGTAGCGAGAACCCTACGATATCGCTGCGAGCGCACAGCGAGTTAGCTAAGTATAGCGCCGAAATCGCGGCGAGCTCGCGGCGATATCGTTTCGCGCTCACGACGAAAGAGTTGCGAGCTCGCTTCGTTTTCAACTCACCCACAAATTGCCCGTGTGATAAAGCTCTTAAGCCAAGTTTACACTTGCAAGAAAAATCGTTCAAGTTGCATTACATTGCGAGGCCGCAAAAACAACGAGTTTGTGGTAGTCAATCGAGAGCCGCAATGTAATGCAACTTTATGTTAATATCAATTAGAAAGAAAGAAAGAAAGAAAATACATTTATTCACAACACAAGACACCAATATTATTAGGTACAAAAAAAACAACACAAAGGTATGTGTCATTGCGGTTGTGAATCGGACACTGGCTCAGCATAATGCTGAAGCGTTAAGAACACCCCAGCGCTGATTTTCAGCCAGCACCGTCGGCAACCCTCGGACCGTTATAAAGACATACTACACACCATTAACTACATAAGACTACATAAATAAATAGATAATTTGTAAATTATAAAACTAATTTATTGTGTGACTTTAAAAACATAAAAATAAATATATTAGGTACGTAGATATATAACTTTAATTTTACAACTATTATTATTATGCACTCACTTGCCAAGTATACATACACCCTAACGCGGGCTAAAAAGAAAAATTAAATTAAAGAAAGAAAACGAAACAAAAGCAGTTTTGTGAAATAGTGCTGGAAAGGAGAGGTATTAAGATTTTTTAACGATTAACGTCATCTCATCAATATGACTGTAGTACCTAGACAGTTTCAAAAGTAGAATAGAATATGGTATTTTTAGGTAAAATACAAATAATACTACATCGTATGATAGAATGTGTTACAGGCAAGCTCTAAAGTCGGTACTGTCACAATCTCATGTCCTAATCCGTTCGCCGAGGACAGTCGTACTCATAATCCAACCGGGCGTGTTCCACCTGTACGTACAGTCACGTACAAAAATATGGTTGCAGTTACGTGTCAAAAATAACAATGCTACGTTTATCCAGTAGCCACTTACTATAAAATCAAGTCGTAAAGTTTTGAAGCGGAAAAATGGAGATAGTTTATTTATGAAATGTCTCTGCTGTATGTTGGATAATATTTTTAAATGTAAAAATCTTAGACGATTTTAGCCACGTTATTGGGTGTAATTTTTGTTCTGTGAACTGTCATCGTCATCATTTAATATACTTAGAAATAGAAAATAAAATAGAAATAGAAATATTTATTCGCTATTCGCACAAAACAATAAAAATACATTAAAGAAAGGAAAAAAACAACAATATGCGAACTCGCGAAGCGGTCCCAGCTCAGCCTACACGGCCAACACTGGTCTTCCGCTGTGACCGCTTGGCGACTTCACGGAAGGCGACAAAATTTCCTAAAAAATAACAAACAAAAAGCAATAAAATCAAAATACAAAACTAATTAAAAAAAAAAAAAAAATTACACAACTATATTACAAATAGTTTTGTAATATAGTTGTGTAAATCACAAAACAAATAAAAAATAAAAACAAAACACACAATGGAACTTAAATAACACAACATTAAAAACACTAACCACTTACAATTTGCACTGGCATAGACCACCGACGTCGACACTCACTTACTACACACTCAGTACTTATGACACTCAGTCGCGCCATAACTTGAGAACGACTTCACTGATTTCATTTTTTTTATTTTTCTAGGGTTTTTTTTTCTAAATTTTTACTTAAAAAATTTGGTTATGCAGAAAATAAGATAAAGGGATAAGTTCACCTTTGTACATGTATCTCGCCATTCGCTAATTATATTTTTTTTTTGTGCAATAAGGAGTTTACACAATACATGGAGAGTAAAACAGCCGGTAAAATTACTGGCACTTGAGGTATCTCATCTTAGGCCTCTAGGTTGGCAACGCATCTGCAATCCCCCTGGTGTTGCAGGTGTCTATGGGCGGTGGTGATCTCTTATCATCAGGAGACCCACTTGCTCGTTTGCCATCCAGTTGAATAAAAAAAAAAGAAAAAAAAAACATGAAATTTAACGACTGTATAAACTTTTCCAATGTTAATACAACTGCTAGGATTAGAGACATTAGTTCTTTTGCGGATCACCTTATTCCTGATTCAATTCAGCAGAGACTTGACACAACCTTAACAAAACCTATTATAATGTACGCATGTATGCGCTCAGACGCGTATAATAGAATATATATCGTATTAGAGATCCACGTTCGATCGTCCTATTAAGATTTAACCAGTATAGTATGCGTTACCCAGGTTTATTGTCGCGTGAAGTGAGTTGACATAGAATCGAGTTCAGGGGATATCAGGAGGGACGTATATAGGCTTATTTGAAAAGGTAGGTAAATAAGCCCATGTCAAGAGGATCGTAAATCATCATCATCATCCCAGCATATTTACGTACCACTGCTGTGCACAGGCCTCCTCTCAGAATGAGAGAACTTGGGCCGTAGTTCCCCCACGGGCCCAGTGCGGTTTGGGCACTGCACACATACCACTGAGTTACTTCACAGGTGCGTGCAGGTTTCGTTCACCGTAAAGCTCGTGGTAAATTTCAAATGTCGCACATAAATTTCAAAAAACTTAGAGGTGCGGGCCGGGGTTTGAACCCACGCAGCTCTGCTTGAGAGGCGATAGGTCAAACCACTAGGCCACCTTAGACTACTACTTCGGATCGTAAATATTTATCGTTTATTCGTATTCGCATAATTAGAATTTTTTAGATATTTTTTAATCTATATAGTTAACTGTTATCGTTTCTTTTTATACTATATTATGTTTGGTGAAATAAATAAACTTTAAGTCAATATGATTAGGATGTATAGTTATTGATCTATAAGAAGAAAACGACCATTCTTCTCTCATGATTTTTTATGTCATCAAGAGTGATATTGATAACTAAGTTGTAGAGGTACAGTCACCAGCACCAATATCTGACACAATAAAGTGTGCATAAATATCTGATACGACTCTATTTCTAGAGCCGGTTTAGTGTCAGATATTTCAACAAGCTTTTATTTAGTTTCACCTGTCCCGTTATGTCTGTCTGTCTGCAGTCAAATCTTGCAAGTAAAATTCGACCAACTTCCAGTAGTCGGATTGACTTGAAAATTGGCATACTTATGTAAATCACGTGACAATACAATAATCTAGTAGTGACATAGTGGTAGTCCAGCCAGGATCGTCTCCGCATGACGGAACTCTTCAACAGGTAATAGCACCGACTTGAAATTTGGTATGCAAATGTAGTTTGGGTGACAATGCAAGTACAGTCAAAAAAGTACAGCCAGCAAAAAAAGCTTGTATTAAAAATGAAATATTTATGGTTAGGTTATTGTATGCTCCGCTGTGGCAGATTAATGTAGGTGACTGTATTAATACTACTGACTGTAGTTTTATCTTGAGGTAAACCTTAAAAATTATCGCGCTACAAAATCCTATAGTTTTTACATATCACGCGAGAACTACAAATTAACCTTGTTTGTTAAGGTCTTTCGGATTTCGAAACAGAAGATAGGTTTTCCTTTTCTTTCTCATATAAATCATCAGGAAAACTAAGAAAACTGACGCGGGATTAACACTGGTTGTACTGTACATTATGTGTTTCATCCTTGGTAGTTTGCCATTTCAATTATAACATCTTCCTTACTTGGCTAACGAACTATCGCTCAGGTAACTTCGTTAGGCTTCCGAGCCCACCTTGTCATACAATACCATGTTAGTACTCGTACTTGTGGCGTTTCTAACATCACCTAAGAGTATCTCTGTCTTTATTCAGACAGGTTGAAAAAATTAACGCCACAGGCCTTAATATTGGATTTAATACATTTTACGCGAAGAGGACTTTCTTATATTTTTGAAAATAAATATTGTTTTTGCATTTGGATTTTTGAAAATTCGTCTATCCTCTAGAATCAAACACGTCAAATTTAACAAAAGAAACGAGTTTTAGAATACATAAATATACTGAAATACCATTTTTTGTGTTTAGTTATCTCGGTCATTTTTTTAGTGCAAAAGTGTACGTGTTGTATAGGTACCTTTATGTAAATGATCACTATCAATGACTCTTTTATAAGTACATAAAACATGCACAGGTTTGAGTTGTTAAAAATAGATAGGTACATAAAAAATCAACAACGTAATATTACTATTAAAGTTAATATTTAAAATACTTGTCCTCTTTGCTCTCCTAACCTTTAGCTGAACTCTGATCTAGATTTTAATTACTTAACAACATTCAAAGCAACCGCAGACAGGTGTAGTATACAGATTTAAAGCAGTATAAATAGTCGCCCACTCTATTAATTATTCAAAGGTTTGTTAAGTTTCATTAAATTTTATTTTCACCTCAGCACTTCAAACAGGCAGGTTTTGCTATGAGAAATCTGTGAGCAAAATCGCATTTTGCTCACTCCGCGAGACAAAGTAACTTTAAATATTTTTTTTTTAAATGCTGAGGACAGTGTTGGGTCTACTCACTGAATTCCAAATATTTGAACTACACTTTGATCTGTCACTTTCACTTCAACACGAAAAAAGCGAGCGATAGGATCATATTTGTTGATTACATCTTAAATTGAATTTATGGTATTAAAAATATATCGATATCTAATAAATTATCGATGGGTCCTACGTACAAGGGCTTGTGTTAAATCCTTACTTTACAGGACGGGCTTTCAAAGTCAAAAACTGTCGTAACTCAGAGATGGTGTATCCTTTTCTTCTAAAATTTGGCACACTAGCTAATAGTAGGTACTTTGTCTTTCAACCACAATGAATATATTTTAATAAAATATTTTTTCATTAAAAGTTATTCTACAACGCCCATATACGCGAATTTCCGGGAAATAAACTTGTGTTCAAAAAGACAGTAAAAAGATCTATGTGGTACTTTGGCTCATATACGCGTTCAACTTTATTTTTTTTTGTAAAAAATACGTTACCCAAGATACTTGGAGAAATTTTTAAAAAATAATACAATCACATTTTGATGTAGCATCGGGGAAGCGGCGTTCCACTTGACGTACAAGGGCCTAAACGGCAGTTATGCCCACAGATAAAAAAAAAACCGCTCCGGGATTTACCGCGTAAAAGTATCAAACGTACGTTTAGTGCTTTTACGTTAAAATTGCATCTAGTTCGGCCATTTTATGTCAATGAAAAATGAGTTGAAAAATTGTATGTGTCACACGAGACCAACGTTTTTTTGCGTCCCGTGTGTTTGAATCCCTTGCTGTTCTCAGGATTCTTACCTAGAATCACTTGCTACGCTCGTGATTCAATTATAGACTCCTTCGCTTACTCGAGATTCAAAATCAACACTCGCAACAAAAAACAACTTTGCTCTCTTGTTGCACAAATAACTATTTCTTGGACGTTTTTTGACTTTGTAAATACGACTCATAAGGACTCACGTTTACCCTTAGACCTCCTCTTTTCCCCTCTTTTTCATTGATTTCACTGTGTTCCACGTACTGTCAAACAGTGTACAGTCGAATGCAAAAATACGTACAGCCATAGCGTCAAAATATGTATACATCGACCTTATGTTTAGTGGCATAAAGGTGTATCGATATTTTCGACGTCTTAGTCATCATCCCAGCCTATATACGTCCCACTGCAGGGCACAGGCCTCCTCTCGGAATGAGAGGGCTTGGGCAGTAGTTCCCACGCGGGCCCAGTGCGGATTGGGAACTTTACACACACCGTTGAATTGCTTCGCAGGTTTCTTGTGCAGGTTTCCTCACGATGTTTTCCTTCACCGTAAAGCTCGTGGTAAATTTCAAATGTAATTCCGCACATGAATTTCGAAAAACTCAGAGGTGCGAGCCGGGGTTTGAACCCACGATCCTCTGCTTGAGAGGCCATAGGTCAAACCACTCGGCCACCACGGCTCCCGGTGTAATCGATATTTTCGACGTCTTAGTAACGTAAATATATTTATGACGCTGACCGTACCTATAAGAACTGTTACTTTATTCTTCTAGGTCTCAATACTAAAAGTTTTTAGCGACAAAATTACTTAAGAACCTGTAGTAAATGCTAAGTGAATAAGAGCTCTCTGGAGCCTGTATTATGGCACTAGGGCTTGTTTTAGGCTTTCACAGCAAGGACAATTTAGACAGGCTTCTTGAAGGTTACATTAGGGAGATATCGTGTTTCGTTCTTTATACGTATAACAAAAGTATTTTAGGAAAATATGTAGATTATTCACATATTATAGAAATGTTCATGTGTATCACTGTAGATCATTCTTGCGCAGTGTAAGGGTCCGTACTAGGTCGACCTTTGAAGCCAAATATTACGCAAATATACCTAAATTGACAAATTATTTTTTCTCCTCATGTACTTTCACAAATAAAATCACAAGAGTTCTCTATTTAGTTCCGAACCGAAAGTCTCGACAAAATCGTTACTACTTTACTAAACAAAAGATAACGTTTTTAGGGTTCCGGAGCCAAAATGGCAAATACGGAACCCTTATAGTTTCGCCATGTCTGTCTGTCTGTCCGTCCGTCCGCGGCTTTGCTCAGGGACTATCAATGCTAGAAAGCTGTAATTTTGGACGTATATATAATGGTAACTATGCCGACAAAATGGTACTATAAAAAACTAAACAAAAAATTTTTTTAGGGTTTTTTTTTTCTCGTCGAACCCTATAGTGTGGACTATCGTTAGATAGGTCTTTTAAAACCATTAGGGGTTTGCTAAGACGATTTTTCGATTCAGCGATTTGTTTGCGAAATATTCAGTAAATTTTCATTAAAATCGAGCGTCCCCCCTCATCTAAAATCTAAACCGGTAGTAACTTTCAAGGTAAACTATAACGGTTAAGTTTGCTTGAGAATTATTAGTAGTTCAAGAGTAAATAGCAGCCTAAGGTATAAAATATACCTAAACTATGGAAGATTCCGTATAAAATACGAAATCCTTAGAAAAATATTACTTAATTTTTTCGTAATGGCTACGGAATACTATTTCGGGCGTGTCCGACACGCTCTTGGCCGGTTTTTTAATTATTTTAATTATACTCGGACCTATCTAACCAGTTTGTGGACTGATTTTTGTGTATACCTTAGCATAACTGCTTTGTGGCACTAAAATTGTTTACGTAAAAATATTAACCCTTTTCCAGGCATAGTGCATATATATTATTATAGCGACTAGGTACATAAATGTGCACAAATATTCAACCTTACTTAATTCACAATATTTATGGTACAAAATTACTTCAAGTTGTTAAAAATATTATGCGTTTATAAATTAATCCCTTAAAGGTAAGCAACATAAAACTGTTATTAATTTTGTACTAGCGTATCTAAATTGGCGGAGCATTTTTTTATGTCACTCAACAAATCACAGCTTTGCATGCATGCTGAAATGTTAACTTTTATACTACCAAAGGCTTAGCATCCATTACAAAAATTCTGTCACATTTTCTTAGCCAAATCTTAAAAAAGAAAAAAAAAAACGAATCTGCGTGTCGAAGCAAAGGGGTCATTACACGGGCGAGTGACTTCGAACGTTTAGTTTAATCGTTAGCGGTATGACTGGCCGGAAAGAATTCGAATTACAATAATAAAAACGTTAGTGTAATGGGGTAAAAAGCGCTGCCCGAACTGAGCTCTATGCCCTCGAGACACGAAATACAAGGCTCCACATTAGCATGACTTTTTTAAAGATCTTTAGGAAGTTTTCGCAGTGACGAGTTTGATTGTTTTAAAAATGACAGAGGAAATCTTTACTAATATACTTACTGTTTTTTTGCCTCTTGTCGCTTTAAATAGGTTAACCAACTTAAAAAAGTTAACCTACGACTTTAAAATTAAATAGAAATTTAAAGTTCAATATCTCAAAACAGCTAAACCGATTTTAAGGTAGCTTAATAAAATTAAGATTGGTTTTTGGAGTGTTTTTGTATTTTTTATTTCAACTCCAAATTTTGTTACTTTTACGGTTATCCCGTAAAACCCATATCGAAAATACAAACTAATTAAAAACTTTAAACTATCTTTCAAATAAAAAAAACCTCACTATAATAATACTACAGACAGAGACACACATAGCGGTCAAACTTATAACACCCCCACTTCTTACATCGGGGGCAAAAACACCAACAACAAACAGGTAGCGTGCATCGTTACCAACATCCTATTTAATATATTTCCAATTCCACCGTCTCATTAATTTTTAAACTGGCCGGGTATAAATTTTATTTTACGATTTCTAATTGGCACTGTGCTCCTCTAATTAACGAGCAGTGCCCGGGTTTCCTTGTTAAGCTGATAATTGCCACGATAACCTAGTGCTAGGATTTAGCAGGAAACGCCCTGCGTGAAGAAAAATGAAGCGATTAAACGGTTTATAGATAAGGGGTCGAGCGGCGGGGCAAGGGTTGAGTCAGAAAAGGACGGAAAATTATACTTGATTATTTCAAGGTTTTTTTTTAATTAAAACGTTGCTTTTAGCTTCAATTTGTTACGTGTTGTTGTGTTCTGTGACTCAGGAGACAAGAGTGATACAATTACCTACTTAGAAAAATGTTAGTAATGTATAAATAAAATAAATATAACGGGACAATTCACACCAATTGACCTAGTCCCAAAGTAAGCTTAGCAAAGCTTGTGTTATGGGTACTAAGCAACGGATAAATATAATTATATAGATATAGATACATACTTAAATACATAGTAAACACGCAAGACCCGAGAACAAACATTCGTATTTTTCATACAAAAAACCCGGGACCTCAAGCTTCGTAGTCAGGTTCTCTAACCACTAGGCCATCTGGTCGTCTAATGTATGCTACTAGAATGCTAGGAGATGACAGAGAAACATTTTATTACATTATATTCGATACCTACACAGAAAAATATATTAGAAGGAAAAAAAATACACAAAAATTTACATTGAATAATATAAATTCGGCCCCACTTAGTATAATGTTGCGGTAAGCCGCAACGCTGCTATTCAGTGGGTCCCATTTAAAACTAAACACATGAAAACATAAACATACACACTGCTTGTACAGTATAAAAATATATAATATTTTTTTATGAGTAACCCAGGAGAAATTGTCATGGCAACAAGTGATATTATACTTAAAAATTGATTGACCCTTCTTCAAAACTGTGAAAAAACGACTGTAGAGAATATTGAAATTATATATTTTGCTTAGCTTTGTCATGCCGTAAAGATTGCTTCTTCTTCCAACAAACGTATTCACTCAATGTCGTATGTAATATCAACCCAATTTATCAAAGCAACAAAATTTATAAAAAGAAAACAAAATGGCATTTAATAGGGAAGGAAAAGATTATCCAATTTTCTCACCTCAGCTCTCACAAATAACCATAACAACGACAGAGCTTACCATTGTTTGCGTAAAAGATTTATTTCCCTCCAATATTTACTTATTGGTTCGAGTGCCTTGCGCTTTATTACCATTATTACTTCGCCCACTGATCCGGAAATTATACAAAAAACACAAACATCGCTACCGACACGTAAACACTTCGTTGTCTGTTTAACACAATAAGTCAAGTACCCTATAAAACCGCAACAAGCTAAATTTATCTGTTACAACACACAATAAAGTTGATATCTGATTGCATTGTGTTAGGACTTGTGTCCTTTAGTTTTGATTCAGCGCTGTATTTAAGGGTAGGTGGCTCGGTATTATTTGCATAAGGTTGTTTATAAAATTCGGCTGCTCTTTGTCAGTCGACGACGCGCCGGCGCTGCCACTTAACTAGATATCTGTTTATTCAGTGAAATTGAATGCTAACATTGAACAGGTAGATACTCGAGTATAGTTGTTACTGACGAGTATTTACTTTATGGTATTTTTACTCGATGCGGGCGAGCGGGGATGATTTTATGGCAGAGTGAAAGTATTTCGGACGTTTTATGTTTTACACGTTTTTGGTGGTTTTATGAGGTGCTTATTTATAGGGTGGCTGCTGCGTGTTGATGTATATTCATGATGTAGAGTTTATATCTCTTTAATAATTAAAAATATCATGTAAAATATGAAGCCGTGGTGGCCTAGTGGTTTAACCTATCGCCTCTCAAGCAGAGGGTCGTGGGTTCGAACCCCGGCACGCACCTCTGAGTTTTTCGAAATTCATGTGCGGAATTACATTTGAAATTTACCACGAGCTTTGCGGTGAAGGAAAACATCGTGAGGAAACCTGCACAAAACCTGCGAAGCGATTCAATGGTTCGTGCGAAGTTCCCAATCCGCACTGGGCCCGCGTGGGAACTATGGCCCAAGCCCTCTTGTTCTGAGAGGAGGCCTGTGCCCAGCAGTGGGACATATAGGCTGGGATGATGATGATGATGATGTAAAATATGAAGATTTATGTGAGCTACAAGATATTTGAATGATATGGTCGGTGTAGAGAGCAACCCTAATTCCAACGAATTGTGATGGAAACTAGAGCAATTGTTACCACAAACCTTGAACATTAGCCACGGACTGGCTTGAAACTGGTCGGGCATATCTCAAATACTAATAAGTGAGTGACCCCGCATTTCTATTTTTGTTTTTTTCCTTTTAAGATATATGATGTCATAAGAAGGTAGGTACACAAGGAACAACCGTGCAGTATTTCATGTCATGTATCTACCTATTTAGACTCAGCGGTTAAAATTTTGGAATTTTACATCAATTCAGATGCCGTGGGAATATCGGAATATAACGTTACCAATAAAAAGTTGGAAAACCCCGACTTTGTCACTTCAAAGCTCAATATCTCAAAAACGGCTGCGGCGGCGGTCTAAGAACCATCGCTAGAAGATCTGCTTTCAAATAAAAAAAACGCATTCAAATCGGTTCACCAGTTTAAGAGCTAAGGTGCCACAGACAGACACACATAGCGGTCAAACTTATAACACCCCCTTTTTGCGTCGGGGGTTAAAACAGAGCCTATGCGGTATTCTCAAGATCCATTTATCTACGTCGGTACCAAGCTGAACTGAATGAACAGTTTCAAATCCTGTACATTTTTGATTACAGTCCACTATCCTGTTGTCCAAAATGCAGCCGAAAACTTCGCAATAACTCCGCCCGCCCATAACTCCGCCCAAACTGCCCAAACGGGCGATGCGTGGACAATACTCAGTATTAATAAGGTTGTGGCACTTGGTTTTTATATCGCACATATGGCGTAAAGCCCGCGATGGCCGGGTGAGGGTAGGGGTGCTAAGTCGCTGCTATAATAATTGTTTAATACTAAACTATTCGATCTGGTACAATTGAAGTTCCGGGATTTTGAATTTTCCAAAATTTTTATCGTTTTCTTCATTGAGGTTGTGTTGAAGACAACTTTTGAACATTAACAACTTTTAAAGACAACTGTCCAAAATTTAAAGACTCTAAGCCCAGCGGTTGTTATTTCGAGATTTTATCCCTATCCCGTGGGAATATCGAGATAAAAAGTAGCCTATGTGTTATTCCAAATGTCCAGTTATCTACATACCAAATTTCATCCAAATGCATCCAGCTGTTTTAGCGTGAAGGAGTAACAAACATACACACACACACTCACACACACACACTCACACACACACACACACACACACACACACACACACACACACACACACACACACACACACACACACACACACACACACACACATATAAGACCTAGGATTTCTGTTTGAAAGTTTCTGAAGAAGAAGTTTCTGTTTTGTCTTGTGTTATGTCTCCGTTTCAGCTTGGGCTAAAAACACTTTAATATGCCCGATATGCTGTGGTTGGCTGTCACAAAGTTTCACAACAATCGGTTGAAATTATATTGTTTTTGTTCAGTTAGTCCTTGGAAAAAAAACGGCGATAGACACACTGGCGAGTTCTACAACTCAAGACAAATTGGCATCTGTATACACCGGTTGCCCGCAAATTTCTATGTTGTCAGTCCAAATATTGGATGTGTGAGACCCGCCAACGCTACGTCTTTTGATTCATGATCGTCACTCAGAACCATTCTCTCTCCCAACAGTTAGCTGTTCTGCGAGCGATGCCTACTCATTGCCACTTCAACTTAAACTTTATGAACATGCTTTATTTTCGTTCTTCTTTTGTCACTTACAACTCTGTGAATGCCAGTATGATGAAGACTTGCAATTTAATACCGTCTTTATTACAAGCTTTTATTTAGTTTCATCTTTCCCGTTGACTGTCTTTCTGTCTGTCTGTAATCAAATTCTTGCAAGTTTAATTCGACCAACTTGCAGTAGTTGGATTGACTTGGAATTTGGTATTCTCATGTAAATTGCGTGACAATACAATCTGGCAGTGACATCCTGGTAGTCCGGCCAGGATCGTCTCCCTAGGGCGGAACTCTTCAACGGTTAATGGCATCGACTTGAAATTTGGTATGCAAAAAAAAACTTGTATTAAAAATGATTTTTTTTTACCAAAATCTTATAGTTTAGAAATACTCTATGGGAATCAAAATAGGTTGGTAACCCTAGCCAGTAGGATGGCTACGCTTCATAAACAGAATGATTTTGCGTTGAAACGGGGTAGGGAGTGCTTTATTAGCACTTGTTTCATACGTTCCACTTCTCATGATATTGGGTTGGAAAATACTCATGCGGTCGCCGGAGGTTGGAAACAAAGAGCTAATAATAATAGGAATAGAAAGGTTATCGTTTGTGTTTCCACCGCAGCCGATGTAGCTACATTTTCACTTCTAGAAAATAGAAAATGTTTTATCGAAGCACAATCTGTGCAATTATCCATATATCTCTTCGCTTTTGGACTAATTCGGACAACATTATTAAATATAATTAAATATTCTTTTATAAAATGTACAACTTCAATAAGAATAGTCAATGACAATTAACTAAACTTATCCGACTTATAATGTAAGATCATTTTGTATTTGCATTTTTTTAACCTTAAAACTACTGCCAAAGAAAGCCGTTCAGCATGAAACACGACATGTCATTATTACCGAATTCTGCAGCAATAAAATACAGACTGAGCCGGCCAACGACCGCCATCTAATGGCACCCAGAGTCACCCATTAATTGGTTCTGAAACGAGCACCGACACTTGAAGATAATTAATTTTATGTTAAAACTGTGATTGAAGCCAGGCCTGATTGGACGAATATGTCCTTTGAATATTTTAATTGGAATTTGAAGGTAGAGACGATTTTGCGAATAATGGAAAAGGTGAACACTAAATTACGTAAGTTATTGTCCGTGGCGCGCCCAGTTTTCGAATAGGAAGGACCCATTTCTTCCTGTGGGTGTCGTAAAACCGCGTGTGCGACGTGGAAGGTAAGGAGACACGACCTCACTGTTTTCACAAAAAAAGCGCCATGAAGGTTAAGGTCGAGAACTAGTGGAACCATGGCTGTAAACCTCGCTAGTTTTGCGAAATGGTTAAAATAATATACTCTTACGTTTTCAAACGCCTGGCTCCGCCATTTTGTAAAACTTCCAAAAACTGAATCGACGAAGGAGTTTGTTTAATTATCGAACCTTCTCGAAAATTTCACGAGAATCGGTTGAGAAATGCAACTTTTAGATGTCAGAAAGTACAGTGACAGTATACAAATGATTAAAGTGTAATGATATCTTCGACCTCAACTCCGATGGAAATCATCCCCTATTTGGATAAGGCCGAACAAAGCAGTGCGTTCCAATTCCATTAGCTTTGACGATCATGACGCTTAGGTATTCTGCGTCACTGAGTCATGGGAACAATGACGCAATCTCCGACCTCACGACGTGAGGTCTTCGGGGACTCCGGTCAGGGGACAAAAGGGGACACCTGAATTGAGCTATGACATATTCAAATGATAAGCGACTAGAATTGGCGATAGATTTGAGGTTGGAATAAAATAAAAAGAACTAGTGTGTCGAATTCAACACACACACACAACACACACACAAAAACAAAACTAAAATTTGAAATTTTATCCAGATCCTGTGGAATATCGAGATAAATAGTAAACTGTGTATTATTCCAGTCGTCCCGCATCTACATACCAAATTTCATCAAAATTCACCAAGCTATTTTAGCGTGAGGTAGTAAGTAACAAATAAAACACTCTCTTAGCTACTTAGGCATTAAAGTAAATTTAGATTTACATTGAATACCCAGCAAACGGCCTTTATCCTGAAATCAAAATAAGAGTAAAAGAAGCTGCAATGGCTGCTAGAAAAACATATAACTATTTGTTGGGAGGTTTGCGGTCTATCTGCCCGTCCAGCGGATACAGCCCTCGGTTAGCATTTGAATAGGCCCTTACTCTATTGTACGTAAGTTACAAAACGGGAGACTGCCATTGTAGAGTAGCTGGTGACTTATGACTGTTAGCAAAAATAGTTTATGCGAAAAAAACTATGTAAAAATTGAAAATACAAACTGAAATATAGATGCACAGAAAAAACAGAAAAATAAGACCATCACTGGGAATCGAACCCAGGTCCTCGGTAATCCGTACCGCGTGCTATACCGCTACACCACTGATGGTCAATCCCAGTGATGGTCTTATTTTTCTGTTTTTTCTGTGCATCTATATTTCAGTTTGTATTTTCAATTTCGGTTTTACGGGATGACCGTAAAAGTAAAAATTTGGAATTGAAATAAAAAATACAAAAAGATTCCAAAAAACCAATCTTAAAACTATCGTCGGCCTAAATCGCAAACCTCGTAACTCAATCTGATCAAATTTTACAGGAGGCACAAAAAACTTCACTACCAAAAATTTTGCATGAAGACTTTCTAAGTTTTTTTTACATAATGTTAAGTTAAATTTAGCCGTCAGATTGTTAAGACCTATTTTTTTTTAAATCACCTGAACCTGGAAATTCTGGAGTTAAGAGTTCTTCTTGAAAATTTTATAAAGCAAATCGGGAGTTAAGAGTTTTGCTATAAAAAATAGAGGTAATGTTTTGATCTGAACAAGGTAATTATTTACATGATTAAGTTTTTTTTTATATGACTGGAAGGCAAACGAGCAAGTGGGTCTCCTGATGGTAAGATGTCACCACCGCCCATAAACATCTGCAACACCAGGGGTATTGCAAACGCATTGCCAACCTAGAGGCCTAAGATGGGATACCTCACGTGCCAGTAATTTCACCGGCTGTCTTACTCTCCACGCCGAAACACAACAATGCAAGCACTGCTGCTTCACGGCAGGATTAGCGAGCAAGATGGTGGTAGCAATCCGGGCGGACCTTGCACAAGGTCCTACTACCTGCAAGTATGTTTGGCTCAGGTGAAGATAATGAAGCATGATTATTTTTGGCTGAATTAATTTGATGCAAACTAGCGGGCGACACACAATGTTCATGCTGTAAGGCTGTTGACATTTTTCTTGTTCAGGAAAGCAGAGAACTGCTGGTTTATGACGTGATGAGTGGATTTCGTGGCTTGAAAATCGATTTTTTTGTTGAGGCAAGCTCTTGAAACTAGCTGGTGACACACAAATTTCATGCTGCACAGTTGGTGAGGTAATAGGGAATTTGAGGATCTGGTATCCCAATGTTATAGGACAGATCAAGGCGTCCAGACTCCGGTGGGTCAAGCACGTAGAAAGGTTGGGAGAGGGTCGAGCCGTGAAGAGAGCGCACTTGGGATGACCGAGAGGCCGGTTGGCTTCCCAGGTACCGCTGGAGGGACGAGGTCTTGAAAGACCTTTTGGACCTCAGGGTCGAAGACTTGCAAGAGCTGACTCAACACCGCAAACCGTGGCGTAATCTGGTGTTGGAGGCCAAGATCCACTTTGGGTCACTGCGCCCTGGTAGTAGTAGTAGTAGTAGTAGTTAGTGAGATACAAGGTGGTGTAGGGTTCAACAAATCTCTTGTTGAGATGAATAGTGCTCTTCCTGAACTAAAATTAAAGATCCATCGTATTGATTTACATCGAAATTGTAACATGCGTATGTTTTAACCTATTTTTGAAAAATATTTTCTGCAGTCTTGCTTCCCTTTGTTGATTCATTTTAGTATCCGCCTACAGAACAAAACAATGTTATAAGTAAAAAAAACATTAGTAAAGCAGCTGGGACGAGTTCGACTAGATCCCACTATAATAATAATAAATGCAAAAGTTTGTAAGCCTGTTTGTTTGTTTGTCACTTCGCTTCATGACGTCTAAACCGCTGAACCGATGAAATTCGGTATACAGATAGTTTGAGTCTCGGGGAAGGACATAGGATAGTTTTTATTACGGAACATTTCATAGTTCCAGCGGGATAGTAAAAACCGAATGCTGCGCGGACGGAGTCGCGGGTAACAGGCTAGTAGGTAGGTATAACATAAATGAAAAAAGTGACACAAACAAAACAAATGCCTATTCGAACAATCACAACTACGTACTAGATTAAATAATTTGCGTAGAAAACCACGTAACTAACCGCGAAGCAAACCTCGTATGTCCACGGCACGCAAACAAACTACATTTTCAATAGTCTAATGTGTTTAAATATGATAAATATCTTTCAAGAATACACAATCAGTTAATATTGTAGAACCTTATTACACACCTGTTAGTCTGCGCCCGTTTTCTTCTTAAATCTTTACGCAAAACTGACGTGCAGTCACACCGCCATCGCAAACTGTAGGTACTGAAGGGAGTGGCGGGGGGAGATACGTGGTATATCTTTTACAAAAATGGCGGCCGGGAGTTGCGAGGTTTTCTATTTTGCTTTTTAAACTTAAACGGTTTATTCTTGGTATTTAAGAGTTTTGCCGTTAGATGCGTTCAGAATAGTACTATCTAAAAGTGTCAAAACATAATTTTCAAAAAAAATGGAGTTACGAGGTATGCGATTTAGGCCGACGCTATGTAACATTGTACTATGGGTTACGAATTAATTTATTTGTTAGAAGAAAAGAATACCAAGCTATCAGTGTGAACGAGTTTTTATTTTTCACGGTAAAACAGCTGGATGAAAATGCATGAAACAGTTATTTTGTAAATCATTTATTTTACTGTTTTTGATGTTGGAAGAAAAGTTGTTATATAAGTAGCAATTTCAACTTATAATTACCATATCGTAAATACAAACTGAGACATGGATGAACACCACCAGCAGTGGTGTAGGGGTTATAGCACGCAGCACGGAATGCTGAGGACCTGGGTTCGATTCCCAGTGCTGGTCTCTTTTTCTGGTTTTTCTGTGCATCCATGTCTCAGTTTGTATTTACGATATGGTTTCACGGGATACCCGTAAAAGTAACAAATTTGGAGTTGAAATAAAAAATACAAAAAGACTCAAAAAAAATCAATTATTATAATTACCACACCCGGGTCTTTATCACAACCATGTATTGCCAAACTTACCTTGACGTTTTGGTCACATTGCAGTCATCGTTACGAGCAATACAGGGTGAGACTTTCACGCTCAGTACTTAATTGATAATCGTTCACAATCATATTTAAGTAAAACCCTCACACTTTTAATGGCAGTAATTATGAACTTAGTATCTAAATAATTTAATGTTTTTTATTTGCATTGTTTAAAAATTAACGTTAATCTATAATATTGGTACGCGTATAGCCTTAGCTAACTGAATCCGGTGGGGTTTGTCCTGGTCACGTTTCCCGAATCACCTATAATATGTGATATAATCCAAAAAAACAGGAATAATAACTTATTGAATCAGGCGTTACTTTGCGGTGGTCCATATGGAGGGAGGTTGTTAGACTCAAACAACTGGTAGCATGGTGTACGGTTGTGTCACTCTGAAGATGAGCTCTGGTTGAGTTCGAAACGCGTCAGTGTAGTGTGGTGGTGGTGATAGATGGGTTTGTGTGATTTGTGTGTGTTCTTACAGTGTGGAGGTGGAGGAACTGCATGAACACGCATATTTTGCATAAGCTTAGCTATCGTTAGGTCGCGGGTGAGCAAGGAAATTATTTTAGTTCAGGAATAATAACCCCGATGGTATACATCAAAAGCTACCAGCGAGAGATCTTTTCATTTTTAGAGGAAACACTTTTTGTAGGCGTCAAGTGTCCCGTTTCAAATCAGCGTTGACCCGAAACACGAGTGTATCTCGTCCGTACAAATCACAGGCTGTCACAAAATATACCTACTCGAATACTGAAAATATTCAACAGCATCAACTTTATACCCGTATTTATTTGTCAGCGCACGCAGATTGACAGCGGGTCTAGCCAATCACTGCGATTCGCGCTGCAATGCAGCAATTTTCTCCCGTAAAACAACTTGGGTTCTTTATTGATGAATGTTTCATAAAAAACTGTATGACCGGTGGAAAGTGTGGTAACAATTTGGAGAATACTATACAGTGTGTTACCGGCAGCTAGGATTTTTAGGGTTCCGTAGCCAAAATGGCAAAAACGGAACCTTTATAGTGTCGCCATGTCTGTCTGTCTGTCCGTCCGCGGCTTTGCTCAGGGACTATAAATGCTAGAAAGCTGTAATTTTGCACTAAATGTAAACTATGCTGACAAAATGGTACAATCAAAATTTTTTAAAAAAATTTTTTAGGGTACCTTCCCATAGACGTAAAGTGGGGGTGATTTTTTTGCAACAGGCGCCACTACTATTTCGATAATTTATTACTGGCCGTTTTGGTGTCAATGTGTGGTGTTAAAAGCATGACGACCAAAAGTTGGAAAACCCCCGACTTTACCACTTCAAAGTCCAATATCTCAAGAAAAAATAGCTGACCCGATTTTTATGAAACATGCCTCAGAACCATTGCTAGAAACCCTGATTTCAAACAAAAAAAACCGCATTCAAATCGGTCCACCCGTTTAAGCGCTACGGTGCCTGAGACAGACTGACACACAGCGGTCAAACTTATAACACCCCTCTTTTTGCGTCGGGGGTTAAAAAACTTCAAAGCGCAACTGAAAAAATACACTTTGAGTGTAGAGTTAGAAACGAAGTAGAATTACTGACAGCAAAACACACGAATATGTTTTAAAATAATGAAGATATTAAAAAAAAACAATGAACTAAATTAAAACAAAAATAATATTTTTGTGGTGTCTGAGGTTTTTAGTTATTTAATTAACACCTTGTATTTCAGGACTATCCTGTAGAACTTTATAGGTTAGGTTTATTTTATAACAATCCCGAAGTACTTACTTACAGTAAAAAAAAATCGTTCGTCCATTTGAAACAGTAGACAAGTCATTTGGGAAACATACTTTTGGCAAAAAATCAAAAAATTAAAGAACCATTTTGACCTAACGAACAATTGTTATTTTTTATTTCTAACGCAACTAAAACTACTAGGCATTTACGAATGCGAGGGTAAATGGCTGGACGTGTTTAACACGGGACAAGACGAAGAGCCGGCGTTTCTTTAATGTAATCGAACGGCGTGACCCGCTGTTTGCGAGGCAATTAGCTGATTGCAACCCCTTATAAATCACTCCCACTCACGCTCGGGTTCCGTTACAGCCTCCGGCTTACCTGTAAACAAGAATATTTGGTTAAGCAGGAATAAGAACATTGTGACAGTTAAGGGTTTTTTTACCCCGACGCAAAAAAGGGGGTGTTTGACGCCAATGTATACGTGCGTGTGCAGCATTATTAAGGTGTGTTATATGCTCGTTAATAGCAAGAGAGCATGTACTATCGAGCAAATGCTACCTAGTAGCATGTGTGAACAGGACATGCTATGTCTTCTTGACTTTCACACATTTTTTTTTCGAATTTCAATGTTTTTCCACCTTTATCGTATTAGTAATCAGTAGCCCTAATATGGGTTACAGGAATTTTTAACAGCCTGTATAAACATCTTAAAAAAGAAACATTCTTTATTCTATACACTGCGCTTCTTGTTTTGGGATGCTTGACGTTACGATACCTTTGTCTTGTGATTGTCTAAACGGGTTCACTGAAAATCAGCGTCTTTGCATTTCATGTATCGACAAATGCTGAGTGAAATCCTGTTTTGGAATCACCTCAACAATAAATTCACTATACTTTTGTTTCTTTTCAAAATAAATAAATCATTTATTATTTTTTGTACATGCAAGTTTGTCGCTATCGTAGTTAAATTTGATGATTATTGATTTCAAACGCGTGTCCTGTGAGAAATCCTCAACCAGCAAATTCAAAATAATAAAAAAGGCAGCCAAGAGCTCAGAACAAAGCCGAGAATATAAATATAGCTTACCAGGTCAACAAACCAACAAGGCGTGGACAGTCCCAATAGCTTCAGATCTTTCACAAGACCTTCTATGTAGACAAAAGATTCCAGAATACACAGAAAATATAACAACACGACTAATTACCGCCCGTTTGGCACATCATTGAAACTGTCAGTTCACACTCGAAGAATTAACTGTTGTTGAAATTAACTGTAGCTTAAATTAACTCGCAATTAGTCGGGAGTTCAAGAACTTAAGACAAACTGTTGGGATTACTCTCGGAAACGCAGAAGTTTTGTACTAGTTCAGATCGGGGAGGTAATGGAATGCATCTTTTGTTGTTTTCCGTTCGTATTTTTATCCAAGTCTGAATTTAGATGAATTTTATTTACTTTATAGTACTTATCATTATTTTTGCCAGTGAAAAAGCCGTGTCCCCTCAAGCAGGGGATTGCGGCTACAACTCTATTTTTTTCCAAATTCATGTGCAAAATTCGGTCAAAGAAAACATCGTGAGATAACCCACCCATACCAATTTTCCGTTCCCAATCCAGACAGGGTCCACGTGAGAACTGCGTCTCTTGTTCGTTGGGATGATATATCTTCTAATTTGCAATTTTTTTGCCACTTTTTAAGGTCAAAGGTACCGTAGACAATTAACTAAAAGAATTTCTTCGCTCACCCGCGACCTTATGATAGTTAAGTTTATGCAAGATATGCGTGTTCATGCAGTTCTTCCACCTCCACAATGTAAGAACACACACAAATCACACAAAACCATCTATACCAACACACTACACTGAACTTCGAACTCAACCAGAGCTCATCTTCAGAGCAACACAACTACACTACGAGTATACTACCAGAAGTTAGACATACATACTCGTATCATACGAGTACTGCCTTTTCGCAACGTAACGTTTGGCAACCTGTTTCATTTCGCAACTTTTCATTTCGCAAACTCTAAAACTGTAAATATTTCAGGATTTATTTCAGGGCCATCGTGTAGGAAGGACCCTTTGGGTTAGATTAGGTTAGTTTTATAAAAATCCTGAAATATTTACATTTACAGAAATATTAAACAGTTGGGGAATGAAAAGTTGCGAAATGAAACAGGTTGCCAAACGTCATTCGCCGAAACATTAGTAAACCCGTATCATACCATACCCATACCATAGACGTTTAAATTACTTGGAGAATCACTTGGGCTTCCACAAATTAGTTTAGAAGCAGAAAAATTGCGAGCCCTTCAGACAGTCTCGACTCATATTAGATGTTCTCAGAAAATGTTATTGAAATAAAACATACTTGAAGAAATATACAGACCAAAAATAAAATGCTAAGTCTACTTTACCACTACAACTCTATTATGTTTAGTTAAGATGTATTCAGTTTGTAATTTGTAGGGACAAAGGCTTTAACAATATACTTGGATTTGCCCAGTTTTATTGTGAGATACACAAACTGCTATGACTTACATTATAAGCTTTGAAATATGGTTTTTTACAATATCTTTTTCTTTTACTTTTTATGAAACTAATAAAAACACCCTTCATGAAATCTTCCGAATTTGAAACTAGGTGGATCGTTCCAGACTCATAACCGTTAATTTTTTTAGTTTTTTCGGATTTTTTGCGGAGGTCAAGTAATATTATTACTTTTTAGGGCTCCGTACCTCAAAAGAAAAAAACGGAACCCTTATAGGATCAGTTTTTGGTCCGTCTGTCTATCTGTCTGTCAAGACCCTTTTCGCACTCGCACTCGCACGCAAGGGAATCAAAACCTACAGAGTATTTCCCGTGAATTCCCGTTATAACACAACCAACTAAAAAAGTCTAAAAATCTTGATTTTTTATGTCTGTCTGTAAATATCAATGACCAATATAATCTGACTCCACACTGCGTACATAGTAGGGCTCTGCATACACTGGATGTATTAAATCACTCGAAAAAAAGCGAGAAATATCTTCAAGACACGATTCCCGTTTACTTACATACCTATAAATGTGTACGGAACCCTCGGTGTGCAAGTCCGACTCGCACGTGTCCGGTGTTTTATGTTTTAGTATTTAAAAAAGTCGAGCCTATTATGCAAGAAATCCAGATTTGGTCGCAGTTGATTTGGGCGTAAAAAAACATAATGTTACCTACATCTCGTCATGCCATCATAAGTCTAAGAACTTCATACATAAAAATAAATCTCCTTTAAACGGCAAATTTCACTGATTTATGTTACAGCGTTAAACATTTTCAAGGCAAAGGTTTATAACTGAAAAATTTGGGAATAGAACCACATGGGACATGAAACAAACCTTTTGACGGTCGGTGACCACTTCTGCATTTGGCCACTTCTGCATTTGACCACTTCTGCATTTGGCCACTTCTGCATTTGACCACTTCTGCATTTGGCCACTTCTGCATTTGACCACTTCTGGATTTGACCACTTCTGGATTTGACCACTTCTGGATTTGACCACTTCTGGATTTGACCACTTCTGGATTTGACCCCTTCTGGATTTGACCACTTCTGCATTTGACCCCTTCTGGATTTGACCACTTCTGGATTGGATCAAATGTCAAACGATGACATTATCTATGCCTATAAAAACAGTACCGTGACTGACTGACTGACTGTCAGACAGACACACGCACGGCCGAAACCAAAAAAATCTAAGCATTCCTTGCAAAAAAATATATCAAATGGATACTATGTAAAGTTGTTACGCTGATGAAATAAAAACATCTAGTAAGGGCTGAAAAGAAACAGGATAAAACTGTTTTACTGTCGCTTCGAAATTTGATACGGAAGTCGTTAACGCCGTCCCTTTTTCGCGCAAGATAAACGAGCGAGACGAAGCGATAAGTCGCCGGTTACAAAACTTTCTGATTGTTACAGTGAGGGGAACAGTTTTGTTTTGCGGATTTGGTTTAGATTTACGAGGAGGAGTATAAAAAAGCGTTTGACGTGACTGAAGAAAATTGCAGGCTAGTTGATGGTGAAGATAAGACTTATAAAAATCCGTAGCCATTACGAAAAAAAATAAGTAATATTTTTCTAAGGATTTCGTATTTTATACGTAATCTTCCAAGTTTAGGTATATTTTATACCTTAGGCTGATATTTACTCCTAAACTGCCTAAACTACTAATTCTCAAGAAAACTTAGCCGTTATAGTTTTTCTTGTAAGTTTGATATACTTACTACCATCCTGAATTTTTTCCAATTTTACCACCAATTTTAATGATTTTAATGAAAATTTGCACTTTAAAGTTGAATATTTCGCAAAAAAATCACTGAATCGAAAAATCGTTCTAGCAAACCCCTAATGGTTTTAAAAGGCCTATCCAACGATACTACACACTATAGGGTTGGATGAGAAAAAAAAATCACCCCCGCTTTACGTCTATGGGAGGTACCCTAAGTTTTTATTTTTATTTTTTTATTGTACCATTTTGTCGGCATAGTTTACATATATATCCGTGCAAAATTACAGCTTTCTAGCATTGATAGTCCCTGAGAAAAGCCGCGGACGGACAGACAGACAGACATGGCGATACTATAAGGGTTCCGTTTTTGCCATTTTGGCTCCGGAACCCTAAAAACAAGATTCTCAAAGAACGACGATACAATCATCAAGTAAATATTCTGGAAAATCTAGCAAAGAAAAGACCCTAAGTGCAGCTACATTATTTACGTTAGAACGTGTCGATCGTTGACCAGAAGCGTCGCCGTAGTGAAACCACAAAACCCTCGACACCTATAATCGCGTGCAGACATGTAAAACAGATTTGTACTGTTATTTCTGTCTCTATCTTGAGTGTAAACAAGCTTTTACTATGCAAATTGAGTGCTTCGTCCAGTGGTGCCTTCTGCTCGTGCATATATTCCAGACCAAAGCTGCAGTTCAAAAGGGTTTGCTAACAGAAGGGCGGCTATAATACACAGAACACAGCAGTATGAAGTTTTACGAAAACAAAATAATTTTGGAGAATTTGCCTAGGTACATACATACATACATATTAGTAATCTGTGAGGTCCCCTGACAATTTGGAGAAGTGGTCGCCCGAATAATCTAACTCGGATGAGTAGCGTATTCCGCTGTGCCTGGAGGCTAAGATTCTTCAACCAATGTGTGTTGTCAGTGGTAATGCTCTGAGACGGGGTCCACGACTGTTGGCTTCTTAGAGAGCTCATAATTCCTTTACGTGATAGAATTCATAATACGGAAATTCGCTGAACAACCGAAGTCAGTCAGCTCACTGACAGATCTAATGACTTGAAATTTGACTGACGTTTTCTTTGAGAATATTAGGATGGGATTTCCTAAATTACTGCGGGCTAAAGAGCTGACCAATTTTGTATTCTTCTAGTCTTTAGGAAACATAAAGCCAGTTTATATCAAAATGTCATTGAACCAGGGTCCATGACATCGTGTCTCTAAGATTGATGAGTCTAACAACTGGTAGCATGGTGTACGGTTGTGTCACTCTGAAGATGAGCTCTGGTTGAGTTCGAAACGCGTCAGTGTAGTGTAGTGGTGGTGATAGATGAGTTTGTGTGATTTGTGTGTGTTCTTATAGTGTGGAGGTGGAGGAACGGCATGAACACGCATATTTTGCATAAGCTTAGCTATCTTAAGGTCGCGGGTTAGCAAGGATTTTTTTTTAGTTCATTGATATGGACCTCCGCAAAGTAACGCCTGATTCAATAAATTATTGATGAACTGTTCAAAAGCTGTGCACTGCGAGGAAGAGTCTACCGATGTCGTAGCCTTCTAAATATTTGATGCCTCAGCCGATGTCATGGACGGTTTACTCGAAGCAATTATACCTAGCCCACGATATTTGAGCCTCGAGGACTTTGAAATATTGCCGTACTTCTACAAGCCTATATTGAAGTGGCAATGGGCAGGCCACATCGC
Source organism: Choristoneura fumiferana (assembly GCF_025370935.1). Lineage (NCBI taxonomy): Eukaryota > Metazoa > Arthropoda > Insecta > Lepidoptera > Tortricidae > Choristoneura > Choristoneura fumiferana. Next base: position 632,919 of record NC_133489.1, read on the forward strand.
TCGAAGAACAGATAACCGTTGGGGGAGAAAAGTCCTCGAGTGGCGACCACGAATAGGAAGACGAAGCGTTGGCAGAGGCCTCCCACCAAGTGGACTGACGACATCGTGAGAGTAGCGGGAAACCGGTGGATGCAAGTGGCGAGTGGTCGTTCATTGTGGCGTTCTAAGGGGGAGGCCTTTGTCCGGCAGTGGACGTCTTCCGGCTGATGATGATGATGATGATGACTACAAGCCGTAGTTTCTCCAAGTTGTTTTGAAATTAATCAGGAATTCAGTAAGTGGTTGGGTTGAGACTGATACCCCTGTTGATGTGATTTAGGGTATTTTTTATGCGATCGAAAACAGTTTATGTACCATCAGCCAAATAAGTGGTCTATCAATTTTTAAACAAATTCCTATCAAATGAATATGTCGTTAAGTCGAACTTTCAAGTTGACAGACACGTCTATTGGCATTACTGTTGTATGTTATGCAAACGATTATCAACTTTAGGGTGGTACATATTTGGCTGATGGTACATGAATCGATCAATGTCCAAAGCATGATGATGATGATAATCCGACCGATTTCGGCCATGGCGACCACCTCGACTCCTAGTTAGTTATTTGGCGCTCATGCGCTCTAAGATGGCTTACATAGCCTATCTTAGCTGTGAACGTACGTCCGCATTGTCGGCGCATAAGCACACCATCCACGTAGTTATAACAAATGGCAGCAGGTGGCCGAGACTTACGCTCGTCGCGTTTAGTATCGAGGTCGGCTTTACGCTGCTCCTCAAACTCGCGAACTTGCCTCTGCACTGTCCTGCGCCACTCAAGCCGCTGTGCTGCCAAATCCTCCCATCGCGATGGCTCGATGCGACACCTTTTCATATGTCGCATCTGCACATCTTTGAACCGAAGGAGCTGACCGCCGTGACTTCGTTTACCTCCTCCAGTTCCGAATAGAAGATGCGCTTAGCCACCCTTTTCTCCGCCATACGAGATACGTGCCCGCACCACGAAGCTGACGACGCATTAAATAAGCTTCAATTAAATAAAAAAGGTACAGTAATTCAAAAAGGTGATGTTTCCATACAAATTGCCGTAACTGAAACTAAAAATTTGATATAAATAAACTGTTTTTCTGTAAGCTACTATCTAAAACAACCCCGTGCGTAACATCAGCCAAATAAGTGGTCTATGAATTTTTAAACAAGGTCCTATCAAATGAATACGTCGTTAAAGTCGAACTTTCAAGTTGTCAGACACATCTATTGGCATTATTGCTTTATGACATGCAAACGATTATAAATCAATTTTTGGGTGGTAGACTAATATTTGGATGATGGCACATTTTGCTCAGAAGGGGGCTCTGTCTGCTAACACTGTATTTTAGTTTTTCTACAAATTTGTACGGAGCAGTCGGTGCGCAAGTCTGACTCGTACTTGGCCGCTTTATTTTGTGTAATTACTTGTTATTCTCGACTCACACAATAAATTTTATGAAATCGGCATGACCTTAGCATTAGACATTAGCTTTAGGTAAAGCATGATGCATGAGCCGTGGTGGCCTAGTGGTTTGACCTATCGCCTCTCAAGCAGAGGGTCGTGGGTTCAAACCCCGGCTCGCACCTCTGAGTTTTTCTAAATTCATGTGCGGAATTACATTTGAAATTTACCACGAGCTTTGCGGTGAAGGAAAACATCGTGAGGAAACCTGCACAAACCTGCGAAGCAATTCAATGGTGTGTGTGAAGTTCCCAATCCGCACTGGGCCCGCGTGGGAACTATGGCCCAAGCCCTCTTGTTCTGAGAGGAGGCCTGTGTCCAGCAGTGGGACGTATATAGGCTGGGATGAAAGCTTTGTAAAAACTGTACCTACCTTGTTAGGTATCTCATCAAAATGTTGAATTTTGAAACTAAAAAACGTCACAAAACTTGGCAAAGGAAACTACCTAGTTCGTCTAATGGTCGGCGGGCGGTTACTCGCTCTGTTTAATATTGCATCGGTCCAGCTCCGAGGGGATTGGTTCAGTTCCACCGCGGAACGTGACGACGTGACTGCGGACGCAAGGCATTTGTTACTCCAACTGAAGATGTATAGTCTTCATTGAGACCATTGTCACTGGTTGAAGTGAATCTATCTCTTGCCATGAAATAGGAACAGCCAAGTGTCCTATACTAAGATACGGTATTTTGTGTTGGAAATATTTGGCGGTTACTTTCAATTTATCTGTACCGTCATCTTCTCGAATTAGCTCGTTGAAATGGTATGAGAAGTATTTGTTCTCTGGAACAGATGTCCATTAGGCCCGATAAGTTCTCGAACGGAGCATCAGTCTTGCATGTGTATACCGCCAACAGGATTTAACCCGTCAGTATTTCTCACAATGATAAAGAGAATCTAGCCTTCAATGATTGTTTTACGCTTCACAGGCATTTTTTCAAGTCTCTGGCCCGATAGCCACTTATTATGTGCGTATTGAGGCACAAGTATTTTCTTTTTCTCAGGAGCTAACTGGGATATTTTAAACATACTACTACTAGGAGCCATAAGGCTACGAATTTGTTTGTTTTCATCTGGGGTTCTATTTTTTAACCCCCGATGCAAAAAGAGGGGTGTTATAAGTTTGACCGCTATGTGTGTCTGTGTATGTCTGTGTGTTTGTGTCTGACTGTCTGGCTGTGGCACCGTAGCTCTTAAACGGGTAGACCGATTTGAACGTAGTTTTTTTTAAATTGAAAGCAGATTTTCTAGCAATGGTTCTTGGATATGTTTTATCAAAATCACTTAAGCCGTTTTTGAGATATTGAACTTTGAAGTCACAGAGTCGAGGGTTTTCCAACTATTTGTTATAGGTTAGGTTATTTAATGTTGTAGATGCATGTCCAAAAATTAACAGCTCGTTCCTTAAAGCTTTTTATAACGTCAAAATGATTTATCAATACCCATTTGTTTCCCGAAACGACTTCCGATTAGATCTCCACCAACATGACATACCTCATATCTAATTGACCAATCCCATTCAAGCCTCCCCCAGGTAATAAACGAGTACATGACATCAGAGTTATGGCCGCATTGATCGAGGACTATGACCTCTGAGCCAAAGCAGGACGGCTATCGCGTTAGCAGTCTAGTTGCCTGACTAGTTGCGCAACTTGTTTGGCGGTAGTTAGGCGACCAGATTGAAATTTGAATTCCTTGATATTGTTGCCTGAAACTCTAACTTTGTGTTAACTTATGATACCTTGTATAGTCAACAACTTTGCAAGCAATAGAACATTATGACGAGGCTCAGTATTTATACGAGATAAGAATGAATTGATTTAAAAATGAGGTGATTGTAATTCCACGAATTTATAACACTGATTTCAATCACTTATTTCGATCTGTATTTTTAATCAAGTTTACCGTTTACAAAAAATCGATGCATTTTTAATCTGATTTTCATAAGTATTTCATTTATCCAATCGAAAGCGCCTTTTATAAATTAGAAATTCAGGTTTTCGCTATAACAGATAACAACTAAAATTATGGATTTAACCATATAATTATTTACCAAGGTAAGGTTGGTATTATGCACAGCACATCACACACAGAACTGATGGCCGTTGGGAGTGAGCATAGTAGTGGCTCTATGCCAGAAGAGTAAACCTAGCCTCCCGCAAGGGAAACCAATGATCGAAAGCAGTTGGATGCAGAAACTATAGGATCAACCAAATGTCATGATTAAAGTAGCTTCTTTTTAACCCCCGACGCAAAAAGAGGGGTGTTATAAGTTAACAATGCAAGATTATGGAATTCTCGGCCTGATGCTGCAGCCAGGATATCCAAAACACTAGTAGGTACACTCTTGATAAAACTAAAGCAGATGTATCGTGTTTGGATTCGATATGATCAGTATTTGATTCTACATACAATGCAATGGTGGCAACAGGATGAGCTGATGCTGCAGCCAGGATATCCAGCACACTAGTACACTCTATAAAAATAATAACACAAATGTCTTGTTTGGATTCGTTTTGATCAGTATTTGATAAAGTGATTAAATACATCCTTTTAATGATGATGATATTAATTACAGCCTCATTCCCAACTTCAAAAGTGCGTACTAATTTATCTATTCGTTCTTTAATAACGTTATTGTCAACAACTTTGTACCTTCTTTCTTGGCGTGACCGGCCGCCCCGTTTCGCGAACTTTGTCCATTTATAAGTTTTAAACAGTTTCCTCGCTGTTAAAATATTGTCTGTAGCCTCTTGAGTTAGCAAACAGACTAGTAGCTTTCCTCTTTAAACGTTACCTCTTACATAATTTTAATTTGAGTGGTTGTTTATTTTTGCGAAAATATCTGCTAATTTGCTTTGTTAGCGGTTTTTCAGGGCTTGAATAAAAGTATTGTTAGTTGATTTATAGTTCAATTTCAATTTCAGTTTTTACTGTCCCGCGGGAACTATGCGATTTTCCGGGATAAAAACTATCCTATGTCCTTCCCCGGGACTCAAAATATCTGTATACCGAATTTCATCTAAATCGGTTGAGCGGTTTAGACGTGATGAAGTAACAAACAAACAAACAGACTTACAAACTTTGCATTTATTTATTATTATGTATAATATATACAATATATTATGTAGTGGATCGAGAAAAGTTTTTCCATGTCAAAATCTTTATGAAATTGGCATAAGATTGATTTTGACTTGGCCTGTGTAAATTTTTTTTTCACTACATTTATATTTTGCCTCCTTTTTGCATCATATGCTCATGGAGTTTTTAAAGAACGTTATCGGAAATTTTACTATTCTGGATTCGAATGTGTTCTTGCATGCGTACTTACTAATTAAATTACCTAACAAACACACAAAAGTTTTCTACCTCTCTCTTCTAGTATCATCACCATCATCATCATCATCATCATCATCTCAGCCTAAATACGAGTACGTCCCTCTGCTGGGCACAGAGGAGGTTAAGGTACTTTCAGAATGGGAGGGCTTGGGCCGTAGTTCTCTCACGCGCCCAACGCGGGTTGGGAAATTCACACACACCAATGAATTGCTTCGGGGGCTCGTGCAGGTTTCCTGACGATGTTTTCTCTTACCGCAAAGCTCGTGGTAGATTTCAAATGTAATTTCCAAAAGCTAAGATGCGAGCCTGGTTGTGAACCCACGATCTTGTGCTTGTGAGTCCATAGTCCATAGTTCAAACCACAAGACCACCACGGCTGTTTTTCTACTAGTATCATCATCATCCCAGCCTATATACATCCCACTGCTGGGCACAGGCCTCCTCTTAGAATGAAATGGCATCTACTAGTATATTTGTGATTATTTATTTACTTTTGAACAGGTTTACCACAGGAACACAAATGATAATAAAATTCCACAACGCACTTTTGTCACAGCAATGTAAATACTCCAAAATAAAATTGAATCTTAATTTACGACAAAAAAAAACTGGGATTACGCAATTCGAATGAAATACTTCCATTTCATTGTTTGCTGAGTTGCTGGTTTAGGTATGCGCGGTCACGTGTCAAATGTTCAGCGTTTAATTTTTGCAAGTTCTTGCGTTTCGTTTTGTGTTGTGGCCTTTGTCGAGCTGAGTCGAGTGCTTTAGTGAAGGAATAAGCGATGAGCGAATTTTTACAAAATATAGAAATCACTGTACGAGTATTACTCCTAAATAAAAATGGGGTGAAATTTTAATAAGATTTTTTGGAACATTGGCACCGATTTGCGAAAGATGACAGGTGGGAAGGATTTTATTATTCTCAACAGTGGTTTCTCCTAGCCGGTGGTAGATTATTTTAACATAAGTGCTTCTTCTTCATTTCTTCTGGTGCCTCTCCAACTAGTGAAGGCTGGCACTCAGCGCCCTATATTTCTCCCGGTCTTTGGCAAGGTTCAAAAGCTCCGCGGCTCTTGTGGTTCCGGTCCATTCCCGGATGTTGCGAAGCTACGATTTCTTCCTACCTCCAACAGCTCTTCTTCCGGCCACTTTGCCCATAATTATCAACTGAAGAAGCCCATATCTGGAATGCCTAAGCACATGACTCTGACATAAAGTGCTTGTAATAGCCTAAATTGGATCATCTCTCTTTTTTTTTCGTATTCAAAAATGATATTTTGTTGTATGACGTAATAAACATGATGATGATGTCCAACAGTGGACATCCTATGGCTGATAATGATGATGAAGATTGTAATGATGTCTATAGCGGTTTTTTTTCTGATTGTTTATTATTTTTTGTAAGAAAATTTAGTATTCCTTATTTTACTACACCCACCTTTGCTTCCCACAATCCTCCAAAAACTGGATACTACGAGGCACATTTTTCCATTACATAACCCTTCCTTACTAAACTACTTTTTCAAAAGTGTCCACTGACCTTGGCACCCTTCTGAGGCTCCACAAAGCCTCGCTCTCAACGGCTCGAGCCCCGCATTTACATAAAACCCTGGTTCAGGCGGACTTATTGCAAGGGACTAGCGGACACTCCACGCTTACACCCGATGTTTTGTGTGGCCCTTAGACCTTGCCAGGTGGGAAAACGTTGACGTTGAGTTTCATATCGAGTTTTATTTGGAAAAAGATTACGATTAACGTTGTCGCAGCTGATTTAGATCTTGCTATGGTAATGGCAAAGAAAAGGCGAGGTTGTTATCATTTTTATTGCTAGTTATGTAGAATAATTTATTTGTATTACAAACTATAACTTTCTATGTTTGTCACAATTTTTCAAAAACAACTGAATTGATTGAGCACTCAGATGAATCTAATGAAAGTCTTAGGTACCTACTTTTGACTCCGGGGAATTTTATAGTTTTTGCAAGATAGCATTTACAATTCTACGCAGTAGGATTTGTGAGCAAATAAGACATACTGTTCTTTTGAATGATTTTGGCAACGTATTCAGGCCAACTGTTCTCTGGGCTCTTTGATTTCTTAAGGGAATTTAGAGATATCACGATTGTAATTTATTGCTGACACGGAGTGTTTCAAGCTAAATCAGATAACTTTCAACAAAGGCTTGTATTTCAAGAAAAAAAAAAAATACTAGACTAGCATACATAACATAAATCTCAAAACTTATAAAACCAAACGTTTCATTTATTTTTCTTGTTTCGACGTCTTTTGTCTGTTAAATTATATTTCCATTTCGATTTTTACAAAACCAGAGATTTTGCAAAACTAGCCAAGCCAACACAAAAAAGTGCACTGTATAGCAAAAATTGTTACGCAATGTCAATTAAAATATATAATCGGATACCGTTAATAATTAGACAAATCACGACATTAACAAAATTTAGAAAAGAATTAATAAAATGGTTAAGGGACAAATGTTTTTACAGTGTAAAGGATTTTTTAGAACATAACAATAACTAGGAAACAATTGGTATTGCTTTCTTGATTATGTGATATTTTATTATGACATGAAAATATTTATTCAAATTAATAATATATATTATTGTAATTGTTTTTATTAATTCTTTGACATGTTTATGTAATTTTAGCTTCACATTTAGTTTAAGGACGATAAATTTTGCATGCTTTAAAATAGCTAAGTGTGTGTTCTATAATACGAATACTGACATCAATGAAATCCCACGCTTAATGCAAATAAATTCAATTTCATTTCATTTCATTTAAACGACAAGTGTTTGCTAAGAAATTTGTGCATCTGTTAATAATCTATCTATCTATCTATAGCAGGCCTTGTTGCGCTCGTCTTCGAACGTAGGCCTCCTCTTCACGTTTCCACGTCTGCCTGTCCCCTGCCACCTTCATCCAGTTAATGCCGGCTTGCTGCCGGATGTCATCCGTCCATCTCTTGGGAGAATAATACCTGTCTTCTGTCTTCTGTTAATAATACCTGTTCTTAAATATGTTCTCTCGTTTTTTTACGTTTGTTGTCCTAAAATAAATGTTCAGAGTAAATATAGCTTTCCATTAAAGCTAATCTGACTATGCCAAAAATATTTAATACCTGTGTAACTTCAAATTCGAACCAATTTTGTGGGCCGTTCCATTAGTTATTAAAAATTGAGCGTTACGCCAATGGCTTTTAAATATTGACCATGAACAAAGAAAACCCAGGGGTATCTTAATGTATGCACATGTTACAAAATATGCAAAGGGTATTACTATTAAATCCTTTACTCAGGGCGAATGCTGTGCAAAATCCTCTCAAATTTGGGGAAGTGAATTTTGGGTTCGCTCTCTAAATATTATCAAAGTTATACATAGAACGTGATGTATCTACAACTATGTTAAGTTTCCAGCCCATAATTTTTTTTTTTTTTATACGACTGGATGGCAAACGAGCAAGTGGGTCTCCTGATGGTAAGAGATCACCACCGCCCATAAACATCTGCAAACCAGGGAATTGCAGATGCGTTGCCAACCTAGAGCCTAAGATGGGATACCTCAAGTGCCAGTAATTTCCCGGCTGTCTTACTCTCCACGCCGAAACACAACCGTGCAAGCACTGCTGCTTCACGGCAGGATTAGCGAGCAAGATGGTGGTAGCAATGCGGACCTCGCACAAGGTCCTACCACCTGCAAAAATAATAATGTATAATATAACATTTGTGGTACCAAAAAGTAAGTGTTTGTGTGTGTGTTTGTGTTTGTGTGTTGCAGGTGGTAGGACCTTGTGCAAGGTCCGCCCGGATTGCTACCACCATCTTGCTCGCTAATCCTGCCGTGAAGCAGCATGCACTGTTGTGTTTCGGCGTGGAGAGTAAGACAGCCGGTGAAATTACTGGCACTTGAGGTATCCCATCTTAGGCCTCTAGGTTGGCAACGCATCTGCTATACCCTGGTGTTGCAGATGTTTATGGGCGGTGGTGATCTCTTACCATCAGGAGACCCACTTGCTCGTTTGCCATCCAGTCGAATAAAAAAAAGTACTTTTTATTGGATAGCTCAACAAACATCGCGTATAATACAAATATAGCTAACAATAGCTTGGTTTATTCAAGAAGTCGAACAATAAATTCTGAATAATTGGAATGTTATTGTACTGAAATATCTAAAACTCGAATTGTAAAGGAGCGATATTTTGTGCTGTCGCAGGCTACCGAGAATACGAAGTAAAACCTCTAAGGTTTCGTGACGGTAAATCGTGTTTAAACACTTCATATCAAGGATAAAGTCGAAGTTAGAAATGTACGTAAGTAATATCTAATGTAGGTCTAACATATGGTTGGAGAAGGGTTGTGTTGCTCTGCGGATTAACTCCGGTTGAGTTCAAAACGTAGTAAACGTAGTGGTGGTGATAATGAGTGCTACCGTTTTCGCGCTCACCAGATAGCGCCACTGTAGACAAAGGTCCTGTCTGAAGTATAGTGGTTAGTTTTTTATTACGGGCTTGAAAACAAAATTTACATTTAAATCATATTTAATACCTTATAAAACCGTACACATAAAAATATTGAGCATGCTAGTGTTTCGTAGTCCCGTTTTGTTCGGAAAAAAGGGAGGACAAAGGCAAAACTGTCTCAAAACACAGACATTCATTGCAACGTAACGCATATTTGCCATTATTAATGGATATGATTTTATTGATCAAATAATAAATGCGTTTTCGGCGACCTGATAAATAGTATTTGTTCCTAAAATAGTAAATCTGTTACCTGAATTGAATCACCAAATAATTTTAAAACGGTTACCTAAATATTATTTAAAAATTAATCGGAAATAATAAAATAGCAAATTTCAAAAATTCAGTAAATAGGCTTCAATGGGCACTTTTACACGTCATTTTTTAAACTATCAGCGCTTTGGAAAAGACCATCATTGCCAAGAAGAATGCGCCGCAAGAAACTTTAAAAAGAAATAAGGAACTGATCTATTTATTAGGTGACAGATCTATTATTTCGGTGATCGAATTTTATAATTTAGGATACAGGTTTACATTAAACTGATGACTCATACTTAGAGACAGATTTGATTAATTTGATGACCAATAATATTTCTTAGGGATAGATATAACAATTAGGGCATCGCAGTTTAGTGACAAATCTAAATATAGTGACAGAAAATTATTAAGTTCCCTTATTAATTTCAGGTATTGCAAAATATTCACAAAGTTCAGAGACCTACCTACACTAGCGCCTCTAGCGGCGAATTCATACGCGATAGCCCTCATTGGGTTCGTGTGGGTTCATATGATGTGTGTGTTGTTACAGTGTGGAGGTGGAGGAACTGCATGAACAAACTCTCACTCTATGGAAAGAAAAACGCATAAAAAAAAAAACCGCATTCAAATCGGTCCACCCGTTTAAAAGCTACGGTGCCACAGACAGACATACAGACACACATAGCGGTCAAACTTATAACACCCCTCTTTTTGCGTCGGGGGTTAAAAAGCTGTGCAAACGCTCTTGGCGGCTGCGACGAGTATCTAAAACTTAATAAAGATCTAGTTTACTTTAGCTGTCTAGCTTTGAGCTTCTTTACCTAGCTTCTTTATGTCACAGCTCTTGAATTATTGAAAGCCTGTTGAGAAGTATCTACTCGTAGACTTTAAGCATTATCTGCTTCTGAGAAAAGGGTCTTAGTTATTTTAATGCTGAGATGTTTGATATTTTAGAAATTATGTATTTTAATCTTGATCTTGGAATGGATCAAGGAATACCAATTTGTTTAGAAATTGGCAATATATTTGTTTTTGTAACAGCGACTTTAATGTAGGTAATATTGTTTACATTGAATAAATATCGCAACGTTTCAGCTATACTATGAGTACAGGCGCCATTAAATATAAATATATCGTAGCGGGCTAGGTACTATAACACAATACAGTACCAAACAGTACAATAATTGTTTACTGCACACCAACACATACTAAGCAGTACAGAAAACACAGGTATATGGAGATTAACCAAGGCAAGCAATACCACCTACTATCTATACTACTTACGCGAGCCCAGTGCGGATTGGGAACTTGACACACATCATCACACCGCTTCGTAATTTAAAATCAAAATTTTCTTTCAAAATTAAACTTCGCTCTCATTTATTAAATTCTCAAAAAAAAATATTGATAGGTATGTATCTTCACTAGACCTTTTGCCTGTATAATTGCTTCGCCTGCTTTGAGTATATATTTTTTATCGTTTATTAACTAAATCATACCTAACTGTTATATACCTCTTTAGGCATGACTGACAAGTCTGACGTTTGACATGTAATTTTGATTTCCATTCCATTGAAAATACAGGATTTGATTGTATCTAAGCAATGTTTTAATGAATATACTACAAATTGGCGACGATGGACGGAACTCACACGACTACACAGAACACGTGCATCGATACGCGGCCAGTTGACGAAGCTGGGAAAATCCAACTTATAAACAAATTGACGGAAATTTTACTGAATACGAAGCCAACATAAGACTCGCAAACTTAGAAAATTATGAAAGAAATTCGATCA